>NW_022589806.1:0-24313 GCF_004348235.1 Phoca vitulina
TGTGATGGTGCCCGGGGAAGCCCCGTGACAGGAAGCGCAAAGGGGCAGCCCAAGGAGTGGCCAAACAAGACTGTGCCTGAGGTAGCATTGGACAAGGCAGGAACGAATCATTTGGGCTGGTGATGGAAGATGGAACTTGGAAGGGTCAACAAAGGGGCACTTCCTCCACCATGAACTCAAAGCTCATTTGTTGAGAAGCAATGATTGACATGCTTGGGCTCCAATGGGTGATGGTGGACTTCAGCTTCCCTCTAGGCCCTAGAGTACTATATGAGTTACTCTTTAATCCCACACAAGTCCCCACTCTTATATTCTAGCTTTGAGACAAATCAGTGTCCAGATATGAGAGTACTTTGTTTCCCGTTTTCCTCCTTAGGTGGCTCATACCAATAGAAATCAGTTATTTTTTTTTTAAGTGGATAAATCAAATAGCAATAATGGCAATAACCTCCCATAAGAGAAGGATAGAGAATTTGGACGATTTGGCATCATTAACACTACTTGGGAGAGAGGAGGGGAGATGGCAAAAGAGTAGGGGACCCTAGATTCTTCTGGTCCCTTGAATTCAGCTTGATAGTTATCATATCCTTCTGAACTCCTGTGAATTAAACTGGAGATCTAAGAAAAGATTTGCTGCAATTCTACAAATAGAAAAGTGACCACTTTTTTGCAAGATAGGAGGCGTGGAGAAGTGAAGCTGAGGGGATATATCAGAAGATAGCCAAGGGGGGCAGTAGCTTCTGTAAGCTGGCTACTGGAAAGTGATATAGCAGTGGAGCCCAAAATTAGAGCTTCTAGAAGTCTGCTCTGGTGAGGGACATTTCTGCCTGAAAGATGCTCCGGTGGTGAAGTGAGGCAGAATCCTAGGTGGGACAGTGTGGTCTCAGGATCCCTGGGGTCACAGAAAGAACAGGGGTGCCTGAGTGTGGCAGAGCTCCCCAGTATTGGAGCGGGGAAGCCGGCTGCAATCAGTAAGCCTAGGAGTGTGCTTTCAGCTCAGTGTTGCCATAAACTGTGAACTGCCGTAGGATAGGGCAACCACTCTCCCAAATTAGTAAGATTGATAAACCCCTGGCCAGACTTTCAAAAAGAAAAGAGAAAGAGCCCAAATTAGTAAAATCATGAATGAAACAGGAGAGATCACAACCAACACCAAGGAAATACAATTATAAGAACATATTATGAGCAACTATATGCCAACAAATTAGGCAATCTGGAAGAAATGGATGCATTCCTAGAAACATATAAACTACCAAAACTGAAACATGAAGAAATAGAAAACCTGAACAGACCCATAACCAGCAAGGAAATTGAAGCAGTAATCAAAAATCTCCCAACAAACCAGAGCCCAGGGCAAGATGGCTTCCCAGGGGAATTCTACCAAACATTTAAAGAAGAATTAATACCTATTCTACCAAAACTGTTAAAAAAAAACAGAAATGGAAGGAAAACTTCTAAACTCATTTTATGAGGCCAGCATTACCTTAATCCCAAAACCAGACAAGGACCCCACCAAAAAGGAGAAATACAGAACAATATCCCTGATGAACATGGATGCAAAAATTCTCACCAAGATACTAGCCAATAGGATCCAATAGTACATTAAAAGGATTATTCACCATAAACATTGTCAAATTCACACTGAGCCTCTAAAGAATGAGTAAAAAGAGAAGGGCTATTTCTCTAAAGATAACCATGACAGATATTGAAAAGGGCAGTCTTCCTATGGTGATTTCTGAGCAAACAGTCTCAGACTTTCTGTTGCTTTCAGCCCCACTAAGCCAAAACCTCAAATGTAAATAATTCTTAAAATTATGGAGAAGTAAAACACTGTTTCATTCTTATTTTGAAAAGTAAAATGTTTTTAATGGAAATTTTTTTTTTTGCAAAAAAAGGATAGTAAATTATTTTCAAAATACCACATTTTAGAAAATAATTATTGATACATTCCCTTCATCACTCCTACCAGATATCAATGATTTTAACTTTACTTTGGTCTTACAAAGGAAGGGAGCGTAATATTGCCATAAATCATTGGTTTCAATTTGGAATGAAATGTAGAAATCTTCTAATCCAACTCCTTCATAAAGACAATAAAAGTGAGTCACAATCCCAGTCTGAGGTCTCATGTTGGTTTCATAAATGTCTTCCTGATGTGACCTTGCTGTGTTCCTTGCCGTTTCTAGGCCTCGATTTTATCATCTGTCAAGTTAGAGAAATGATACCCTAGTTACATCATAACCCTTTATCAGGGTTAGCATCCAAAACAAATATCTTCTCCCATTCCACTTGTTGCCTTTTAGTTTTGTTGATTGTCCCCGTCGTTGTGCAAAAGGTTTTGATTTTGATGTAGTCCCAGTAGTTTATTTTTGCTTTTGTTTCCCTTGCCTCAGGAGACATATCTAGAAAGAAGTGGTTACAACTGATGTCAAAGAGGTTACTGCATGTATTCTCCTCTAAGATTTTTATGGTTTCATGTCTCACATTTAGGTCTTTTATCCATTTTGGATTTATTTTTCTGTATGGTATAAGAAAATGGTCCAGCTTCATTTTTTTTTTTTTTTGCATATAGCTGTCCAGTTTTTCCAACACCATTTGTTGAAGAGACTGTCTTTTCCCCATTGGATATTCTTTCCTGTTTTGTCAAGGATTAATTAACCATATAGGTGTGGGTTCATTTCTGGGGTTTCTCTTCTGTTTTATTGATCTATGTGTCTATTTTGTGCCAGTACCATACTGTTTTGATTACTAAAGCTTTGGAGTATAACTTGAAATCTGGAATTGTGATACCTTCAGGTTTGTTTTTCTTTCTCCTGATTGCTTTGGGTATTCAGGGTCTTTTGTGGTTCTGTACAAATTCTAGGATTTTTTGTTCTAGTTCTGTGAAAAATGCTGTTGATATTTTGATAGGAATTGAATTAAATTTTTAGTTTGTTTTGGATAGTATGTACTTTTAACAATATTGACATTTTAATTACTGTGTATCTTGGTCTGGACCTCCTTTGGTTGATTTGGTTGGGAGCTCTCTGTGCCTCCTTGATTAGGTATCTCTTTCCTTCCCCCAGATTTGGAACATTTTCATCTATTATCTTTGCATGTCCATAGGATGAGGTGAATTTGGGTTCTCGTATTCTGCCAACCTAGAATTTCTTATCTAATGTAGCTAGAAGGCTAAATTAGCACTTGATCTTGTGGATTACCAAATTACAGATTTAATTTAGTTCCCAGCATTGACAGGTCATATTTGTCAGTTAGTCACTGAAATAAAAAGAATAAGAACTTAAGAATAGGAAAATTGACAGAATTAATACCTCAAGCTCAAAATGCCCATTGAGCCCCTCTTGACTACAGAAGCAGTCCCTCTCTTTGTCCAATGTGGCTCTCTTTTGTGTAAATACACAGTACATTCTTTGCTTGTAAAATTTAATTTGCAGGAAGAAGCCAATTTTCCTACTGCCACCACCCCACACTCATTAATGTCTCCAGACTTACAACTAGATTAAGATACCACCATTTACCCCCAAACTGGGGTGTAGGATCAAATATCAACTCAAAAGTAAGAGAAAAATATTTACACATTAAAAAAAACTGTGAAACTAGGGGTGCCTGGGTGGCTTAGTAGGTTGAGCATCCGATGCTTGATTTCAGCTCAGGTCATGACCTCAGGGTTGACAGATCAAACCTCACATTGGGCTCCGCACTGGACTGGAGGCTGCGTGGAATTCTCTCTCTCCCTATCCCTCTGCCACTACCCCCCCAAACCTCACATGTGTGTGTTATCTCTCTCTCTTAAAAAAAGAACTCTGAAACTATGGAACCTTGAACTGTGGAATTTCTAAAATAAAATTCTGAGCAAGTTGTGTGAAAATGGATTGTTATGGTGTTAATCCAAAGAGGGAGATACTTAATTTTAGATCTGATTGAATTTATTGATATGGTTACACTTCCTAGAGATTATATATTCAATGTGCTAGCCTCAGCAGCTTTACACAAGACTTAAATTATTGTTTTAAATATAAATTTCAAAAAAGATCTTTCACCTTAGGGAGAATGTAATTCCATAAAGCAGAACTGAACAGCAGTTAGGAATGGGGTGAGTGGAGTATAGGGGCTGTGGAGACTTTGGGTGGGGGAAGAGAATCAAGAACAGTAGATGAAAGGGAAGAGAATTAATAGTTGCTGAATCCTGGTTATATGCCAGGCACTGTATAGGAGCTTCCAGACACCACCTCTACGTTTCACTTGGTACTGCTGATAACCACGTGATGTGGGGATTGTTATCATTTCACCATAGAGGTGAAGAAACTGAGGTTCTGGGACATTAAGAAACTTGCCCCAAATTACATTTACTACATAGCAAAGACATGATAGAAGCATAGGACTCTAGAGCACAGAACAGGTGAGTCTGCAAGGGCAGGGCTGCCCTTCTTATATATCAGAGACAGATCCTGTAATTACTACCAGCTAGCAAAGCTCAGCTGAATCAGATGCATCAGAAAACAAGCTCTACCATAGTCTGACTATGCCACCAGAGGGCACAGATTTAGAAGTTTTCTTTCTGGATAGTCTTTTACTGTTTCTTCTGTAGTGACTGGCTATAGTTGAGAGAGCATACTATGTGTTTATACCAGAAGTGATCATGGACTGACTTCAGTGTCCAGAGATCTGAGCTTTCCACTGCCTTGGTGTGGAACACATGAACCTGTGGACATCCCATATGTGAGGTGTGCCCTTTCCTTTTCAGATGGGTAGTTAGAAAGATCCTTTGGGTTCAGTGCTGACATTTAACATTTACCTCTGAAACCCCAGTGCTGAGTATGGTACTTTTCACATAGTAGGAACTCTGTCTATGTTTGAGAAGAAACAATGTTACAGCAAAATCATCCTCTATCTAGTCGCTATCTTGTTAAAATGCCCCAGTGGTTTTTTAATGCCCTCAATATAAAGTATGCACTGTTTAATGTGGATTCCACATCCTCCCATAGACTGTGATCTAGGCATATCTCAAACTAGTCTCTATTCCCCTAATGCCCAGCTTTCACTTAGCATGTACACATCCTTAATATAGTCCTGAAACAGTGTCTGGAATTAGATGCTTCACATCATGCCCTGCATATGGTAAATACTCAATAAACAAGAGTTGTTGTTACTACTACTACTACTACTACTACTACTACTACTACTACTACTACCACCACCACCAGACCTAGAAACTGGCAGAGGCAAGATGGAACTCAGGTCTTCTGACTGAGTCTAGTGCTTTTTGCTCCCACTGCTTCTTTGCAGCACACAGTTCAGTACACAGTTAATACTGGACAGTGAAGTCTTTGATTCCACTCTCCTTGGCTCCTTCTGCATCCTCTTTTATTTCTGTGACCCAGGATATGGTACAGGGAATTTTAGTGACCAGAGGATAGGACTGGTTTCCCTGAGCAGACACAGATGTGTGCAGCATCAGAAGTCTAGAGTTGGAAGGTATGTTTGACATCATCTCCTTCAAGCCAATGCATAAATAATTTCTATAGCACCTGTTAGAGAGGCTCATCCAGCCTCTGCCTTTATGCACTTTCCCTTAAAAGATTGCCAATCCCAACACTGTTTGGCCCTGATGCATAAAACGGTCTTGATCCTTCTGCCTCTTGCCAGTTTTGCCCATGGTCTTCATCCTGCCTGCTGAACAGACACATTTCCTAGCATGAATCTGGACCTGCCAGCTCTGATAATTATCTTTCTCTTTTGTTATAGATGAAGGATTTGGCAGCTAAAGCAATCATTCAAAGTTCCATCTTTATCATTTTTCACTTTGTTCCTTTTGGCCTTGGTTTTGTGCATCAGCTTTGAAAATATCATCCCAGGGTTAATTCCAGGGTTAATGTGTAACTAAGAGTGCTCTACTTTTGCAATACGGGGCATGTTATAAAGATGGAAATATTTTGCTTTCTGAGAGATGCAAGTAGCTTCTTGGACATGTGCTGTAAGTACTTTTTTCTCTCTCTTTGGGAACTTTGGACGTCTTTATCAGCAAGTCAGAATCCCAGATAACTATGTGCTCCAAATTCCTAGCTCCAGAGGCCAAGGTCTAAGTGTGGTCATCTGGTAATTGACCTCTTACCAGCTTCTGCAACTTTTACAGAGAGAGGATTCTGATGACATGTAGAGATTAGATAGAGGCATAGAAGCAGGGTGTTGGAGTGGGAGAAACTGGAGATAGCGTGACCTGCTAGGAGCTGGTGAAGTAGTTCAGGCCATGAGCTGAGGCAGTGGCAGGAGAAAGGAGATGTTTTCAGAGACACTTAGTAGGTAGTACTCAGAAGGCATCATGACTCAATAGATGTAGGTACTAAGAATGAAGGAAGACCCTAGGATGACTCTGAGGTTTCTGGCATGGGAGTCTCAGTAGATAGTGATATAGAATGAAGATGAAGGAGCAGGCTTGAGAGCTAGGGAGATGTTATATTTACCTTGGGAAACTTTGAGATTTCCAAATTGAAACTGAAGTATGTGTGGGACATTCTGGTGGCTATATCCAGTAGGCAGTTGGACAAATATCTGGTAACACAGGATAGTCATCTGTACTAGAGTATGTAGTTTTGGGTGGTGGCAGATGAGTTCCTAGGAGTGGATGAGATCACTCAGGAAAAGGATGGAGGACTGAGTAAGAACTTCTGTCCTGACTCTATGGATCTTTTCCTTCTGATCACTCATGTCCATGGTCACTGGATTCCACAGCCAAAATCTTTACTCCACTGCCTTGTACCTTTCCAGGCTCAGAGAATACTACACCATATTTTTTGGCTTCTATTCTAATAATAAAAAAATAACATGAGTAAGTGTAAGAATAATAGTGTTAAGATGTCTTGTAATTTAGAAATAACTCTTTAGATAATACTGGTGGTGAGAGGGATCTAAACTGCAAAAAAGTTACACTTTCATCTTTCTGTTGTTTGGAAATATTTCTTTGGCTTCTGTGCATTGCATTGATGTTTTAATTTCAGCTCATTATCTTTTACATGGCTCCTTAAACCTTCCATCCCAACGAAAATATTGTTTGAAAGTTATTCTCCTTTGTCTGTTATCCAAAGGAATGTACAGATATTCTCTCATCTAATCTCTTGAAGATTTTATTTTAAGAAAAATGCTAAATTAAAAAAAATCCAAAATTCTAATTTACAAAAATTAACATAAGCAGAGGGGTTCTAGTTTTATCAAAGGATACCTCCCTCTCTAAAAGGCTGCCTCTGGTTGAAATAAAAAATAATTTTTCATAAATGTAATTTCCTCACAGAGTTTTCATGTGTTGCTAGTACATTTGAAAGACAGTCCATGCCATTGATGGCCCCAGCAAGCCACCTTTCCTACTCTCTGTCCCTATTAGATGTGTCTTCAGTTGTTCAGAGGAGAGAGGCCTCCACACAGCCCCTGGTGAGCACACCATTCAATATTTTCTATTGTTTTACTAATCATGATGGACAATTATTATGTTTCTGGCTAAGGCTTTTCTTCCAGCTGAGAACCCCCAATGGTTCTCTCACCTTATCTCTTATAGATTATCTTCCTTCCAAAATGCCAGTGTTCCTCTATCTGGTTCTCTTGGTACTTGAACTTCATTGTGCACCACCTAACAGATCTGAAGGCAAAGTAACCACCTGCAGTTCCTCCCAACAAAATGCCACTTTCTATAAGATGTCATCCATCAATGCTGACTTTGCATTTAACCTGTACCGGAGGTTCACTACGGAGACCCCAGATCAGAACATCTTCTTTTCCCCTGTGAGCATTTCTGCAGCTTTGGCCATGCTCTCTTTTGGGGCTTACTACAGCACCCAAACTCAAATACTGGAAAGCTTGGGGTTTAACCTTACAGACACCCCGATGGCAGAGATCCAGCAGGGCTTCCAGCACCTGATCTGTTCACTGAATTTTCCAAAGAAAGAGTTAGAATTACAAATGGGAAATACCTTCTTCATTGGGAAGCAACTGAAACCACTGGCACAGTTCTTGGATGATGTCAAGAGCCTCTATGCGACTGAGGTATTTTCTACCGACTTCTCCAATGTTTCTGCAGCCCAGCAGGAGATCAACAGTCATGTGGAGAAGCAAACCAAAGGGAAAGTTGTAGGCCTCGTTCAAGACCTCAAACCAAACACCATCATGGTCCTGGTGAGCTATATTCACTTTAAAGGTAAGGCTCTAAGATATGCATTCCTAGCTCAGTGTTCCCATAATTTGGTGGGGTTCTCTGGGGAGCTCATAGTCTCTTCTCACTGGCATCAGTAGGTGTCCCTCATACCACAGTGACCTGATCCACAGTACATTGCTATGTGTAGTTTTGGATCTTCCAGGAGGGACACATAGCTCTGTGGATGAACCCAGGAAATTTCTAGGGAGAGGGCACTCTCAGAGAGGTGAGTGACAATGGTATGAACATCCTGCTCACATCTAGCTAGAGAATCATGGTTTCTAAAAGATTTGGTTGGACGAGCTTGTGCTTGGAAGGTAAATAGACTTGGGTTTAAACCCTACTATGACCCTCACTTGCTGTGCATTCTTGGGCATGTTATATAAATATTTCTATCATGTACAATGCACCCACTATGTGCTAAGCACCATGCTACATGTGTGGTTTGCACACATTGTCTCATCTAATCCTCATAAGGGCCCAAGTTCACAGCTAATGAGTTTCAGAGCTGGTATTCCCACCAAGGTTTGTCTGATTCTAAAGCTCAT
This sequence comes from Phoca vitulina, assembly GCF_004348235.1. Taxonomy (NCBI): domain Eukaryota; kingdom Metazoa; phylum Chordata; class Mammalia; order Carnivora; family Phocidae; genus Phoca; species Phoca vitulina. The sequence goes on from NW_022589806.1 coordinate 8,728, forward strand.
GCTTGTAACAACAAGAAACATGTGACTCTTTTCTGAAGGTGTTGTGCCCAAATGATTTCTCCTGGTTCTACAGCACATGTCAGCCATGTTTGGTGGAGGAGTGAACAATTCTTGGCCACAAACCACACACTTGTAGACGGATAAAACGGCAGGACAGATCTGTTGTCTCATTTCACTCTGTGTGTTGGATGTGCTTATACCTTTTTATGGAAGAAGAAACTGTGGCTCTGATGGGTTTAGTGTAAGTATAGTGGTTTTGGACATAGATGGAACAGCTGTTGAGCATGGAGTCCAACAGTCCTGGGTGTGACTCCTGGCTCTGCCATGGGCTAGCTGGGAGACCATGTAAAGTGACTTTCTCTCCCTGGTCCTCACTCACTTGTAAAACTGGCTGACAGTAGGTATCTACCTCTGTGGTGGTCTTAATTACCAAATGAGATAACTGATGGAAAAAGTAACACTAGCATTAATACTGGTTTTAAAAAAAAGAACTCTTTTCTCTCTGTATTTTAAGCCCAATGGGCAAATCCTTTTGATCCATTCAAGACAGAAGAGGGTTCCAGCTTCTCAGTGGACAAAACCACAACAGTGCAAGTGCCCATGATGCACCAGATGGAACAATACTATCACCTGGTGGATACGGAGCTGAACTGCACAGTGCTTCAAATGGACTACAGCAAGAATGCTCTGGCACTCTTTGTCCTTCCCAAAGAGGGTCAGATGGAGTGGGTGGAAGGGTCCATGTCATCTAAAACACTGAAGAAGTGGAACTGCTTACTGCAGAAGGGGTAAACATCTTAGATGGTGTGAGAAGTAAAGGGTGGGCATGATGTTACAGGTGAGACAGAGTTCAGCAGAAACTCAGAGGCGGGAGAATTACCCCAAACCACTTAATAGCTGTGTGATGACTACTAAAGTATACCTAGATCATACTCTGTGTCAGTCCCTTTGCCAAGCACTTTACATACTTCACTACTTCATTTCATTTAAGCACATCAACAAACCTGCAAAGAAGATAGTAACATAGGGATTTTTTCAAGTGAAGAGTCAGGGCTAGAAAGAGAAAATGAACTCTCCAAAGCCAGTCAGCTACTAAATTGATGTCTTCCTAGAAGCCAGTTAGAGCTTAGGGGTTGGTAGGATTTTGACATTAAGAAGTAGATGAGCAGCCATATTGGCTGGGAGTGTTAAATGGAAAACCATGGACATTTCCAGGTGCTACCAATTGACATTCATGTTGTTGACTCCCCAACCTTGGCCAACACCCCAGAGATGTTTCTTTTTTTTACTATAAATGAGACACAGCTCCCTACTTCCAGTGCTATAGTCCAATATTGGTGGAAATAGAGTTCATTTATTTCAGGATAAATTCTGAGGTGCTGACAGCATGTGTTGACCTGAATAGCAATTGTTGACAAAACCTAGGGGAGAAGCAGAGCCTTATATAATACAACGGCGACAAACAGGAAAGGAATCATGAGCTTGGTGTGCTGATAACCATGTGTTACCTTTCCCTTTCCCCTACAGGTGGATTGACTTGTTTGTTCCAAAGTTTTCCATTTCTGCCACATATGACCTTGGAGCCATCTTTCTGAAGATGGGCATCCAGGATGCCTTTGCTGATAATGCCAATTTTCTTGGACTTACGGGGGACAACGGTCTTAAATTTTCCAATGTAAGTTGATAGATTGGAGTTCCTTGAATGTATGAACTGGAAAGGCATTAAGAGTCAGTTCATTCAATTCTCTCATTTAATTAATGAGGATTCTGAAACCCAGAGAGGCAGAATGACTCTTCCTATGCCAGATTGACTCTACAGTCATTCTCATTACCCCCAACAAGTCACTGTGACAGTTAATTTCATCCTTACCTTCATGTCCTAAAACAATTCTGATAGAAGACCTTAATGATGAGAATTAATTCTGGTGAGATAGAGCTCTGGAGGAGGTGGTGGGGGAAGAGAAAAGCATAAAATGTGATTTCTAGAGGCAGAAAGCCATGGAAAAATTGGTGGCTCCCTCACAGCTAGCTCTAAAATCACCATACTGAGTGACTACACTTAGCCAAGTAGCCTTCATATTCAAGCACCATCAACAGTGTGATAAAGGGGTAGCCCTGTCTTTCCTTTTCCTTTCCTGCTTCCAAACTGTTCCAAAGACTTTTCCTGTTACTTGGGATCAGCAGTGTTTGTTCTTCCCCTCCTCACAGGCTGCCCACAAGGCTGTGCTGCACATTGGTGAAAGGGGAACTGAAGCTGTAGTTGTCCCTGAAGTCAGATTCCTGGTTCAGCCTGAGATAACTCTCCTTCACCCTATCATCCAATTTGATAGATCCTTTCTGCTGTTGATTTTGGAGAAAAGCACCAGGAGCATTCTCTTTCTAGGGAAAGTTGTGGACCCAACGGAAATATAATTGGGAAATAAGCTGTTGGCTAATTGCATGTGCTTGTTGCAATAAGAAATAAATAAATAGTATGGCTTGATGTGATCAATACGGGCTTGGACGTGCTTTCCTTTATGCAGGGATGAAGATTGGACCCTATCCCAACTGCATTGGGTGTGAAAGAGGTCACTCCTATAACCAAATATTCAGATAGTCAATGAATGACTCATTACCCAAAGCACAAAAAGATACCATGTCAATGCATTCCTCTTTGTCAAAATGCCTGCCCTCCACAACCCCACAAGTTAGTTAGCTCCAAGGAATTTGACTGAGCTGGCAAGTGCATCCTCTTCTGCCCTCTGAAGAATAGTTCAAATTCAGGTCAGACCCTCATACCCCATTATTCTAACAAGATTCTAATAATGATTCTTGCTAGAACTGCCATTGTTGGGTTGTAAAATGGTGCTTCCACTCCAGGGCTGAGTAACAGACTGACAGCTACTGCTAGGGATCTGACATTTTTGACCTAACAAGTATGGGACAAAAGAGAAAAAGAGACAAATTTCCCTGTACAAACCCACCTCCCCCCCCCAAATGTTTCCTTTTTGTTAATTTATAAACTTGGATTGGAAAAAGAAAGTCATTCATTCATACCATAGCTCATAGCCTTCATCTTCTGTATCCTAATCAGACTCCTTTCCAAATATTGCATCCCTGTCTCACTTGCTCAAGTGCAAATCTCCTGGTTAGTCTTTCTTTTTGTCTTGATTCTTACTGAAATTTGATACTTCCCTATCCCAGATTCTTCCCCTTACCTGTGTAGGCCATCCCACCCCTCCTCACCAAACTAGATTTCATCTTAGACAATATGTATTCAAAGCCCCAGTATTAGAATTCAGTACACATAAATGGCACAGTTAGTGTTAATGATGTAGTGTCTGAAATTCTAGCCCTAAGGTGAAACTCTTCAGCAGCAGAGAAATAATAACAAATGCATAAGTGCTTTTGCAGATACTGTGCTTCCAGGCCAAAATAAATAATTATGTTTAGAAAAGCATGTAGCCCACAAACATTCTAGTGTTTTCTTATTAGACCCATTTGCATGGAGATTTGCTTACTTCTGGTATAGTTTACATATTGATTTTTGTGGATAAGCAATTGAAAGCCCAGAGAGGGAAAGCAACTTGTGGTACAGAAAACTTATTGCTAACATGGAGTTTAGTTTCACTGAAATTACACAGCAATTGGCTCTGCTACTTATACAGTTTTGTAATCTTGGAAAAGATACTTAAACCCTACACCTTATTTTCCTCATCTGTAAAATGGAAACACATAATATCCGTGTCAGGGTTTTGTGAACATTCCATGCAGCAACATATGTAATGTGCTCATCACAGAGCCAGGCACCTGATAAAAATTCTTGTAAATAGTTGTTATTCCTGTTGGTCAACATGAGACAGTGACCTGGATCAGAACCAAGGTTGTAGTGTGGGTCTCTTGGTTTGCAGATTCATGTTCCCTAGTTCAGGCCCTACCTCCAGAGGCCAGAGTAAATGCCATACCAGCCCCTTCTTAAATCTTCCAAAATGTGTTTAATCAGAGGTTACTCTGGGAGAAAGAAATATCGAGGGAAGTCAGGAATTACCAAGACACCATCCTTCAAGTAATTTATGTATCTCATTAGAAACTAAACCTCATTCAAATCACTCATTCCTGTGGCCTACCATTTCATGAAGGACTACCACTCTTCACTTAATAAATCTCAGCTCTCTATAGCAAACTAGGAATAGAAGATAAATTCTTCAACCTCATAAGGGTTATCCATAAAATACCTGTAGGAAATATCTCACTTAATAAAGTTCTTAGCAGAATTTCTACTAAACTGGAATCAAGACAAGAATTCTCTATAGTATTGCTTCTATTTATAATTTTTCTGGAGGTCTTAGTCAATGCAACAAGACAAGAAAAAGAAATAAAGATTACAAAGGATGAGATAGAAAGGAGAAAACAAACCTGTCTACACAGAAAAACTAACAGAATCTATGGATAAAGTTTTAAAACAAAAGAAGAAAACTTATTGAAGAATGAAGTACAAGAAGGTAACGTTATGGATTGTATGGAATTTACCAACTTTATTTACCATTTTCTATTATGATAGAATCACATGACTTCCCTGATATACTATATTTCCTAGCCACCCTTGCAGCTAGGTGTAGCCATAAAGCTAAGTCCTCACTGATGGAACATGAGTGTAAGTGATGTGTGACATTTACTGACCAGGACCTTACAACAGTTGGGTACCTCCTTCATGTTCTATCTCCTTTGATCTGGATTGTGGACTTATGATTCAATTTGGCCACCAAGCAGATGAAGAGTTCTTTGGCAGTCTAGTGTAATATATGTGCCTCTTTTTGGAATAATATTTTAAATGCCAAAAAAAATTAGGATTACAAAGGCCATCAGTAATATTGAAATAAATACATTTTAAAATAATACAATTAATATTACAGATATAATATGTGCGTTTCCACAACAACATATTAATAAGATCTTGTGACAGTTGTAATAAATACATTACTTCCAAAATAATATTCAAGATATTTCAAGATATCTTAAACACTAATAATATACTTTGAAATTATGTGAATTTTACATGTGACAGAATTACAGGTACAGCTGCCACTACTTTGGCTTGTGGCCCACATTCATAAATGAATAAAATGCTAGATTATGGCTGGAAGTTGGTAAAATTGAGATGAAGTTTTTCTTTTCTTTTTTCTTAAAGAATTTATTTATTTTTGTGTGTGAGAGAGAGACAGAAAGCACAAGCAGGGGGAGCAGCAGGCAGAGGGAGAAGCAGGCTCCCTGCTGAGCAAGGAGCCCAATGTGGGACTCGATCCCAGGACCTCAAGATCATGACCTGACCGAAGGCAGACACTTAACTGACTGAGCCACCCAGGTGTCCCAAGATGAAGGTTTTCATAAACAAATTTATTGATCCTCTAAGGATTTATAGATATTCAGACTTCCTTGAAGGTTCTATGGACTGTAGGTTAAAATATCTGCCTTGGCAGAAAAATGGGATGGAAGAGACCTTGATATCTAAATACTTTCATGAAGGAGAACTGCCCACTGACCTAAGATGTTTATTCCAGATGATTGGGTGAGGAGAAATAAACTTCTATCTTCTTCAAGAATCTGATTTATTGCTGAGTCCATTTACTAAGCAGCCTGGCTATTAGTCTGATCAGGCTGCCATAACAAAATTCCACAAACTGATTGGCTTAAAAGAGAGAAATTTATTTTTTCACAATTCTGGAGGCTAGAAGTCTATGATCAAGACCCTGGCAAATTTCATTTCTGGTGTGAGTTCTCTTCCTGGTTGCAACCTCCATGCTATGCCCTCACATGTCCTTTCCTCCTGTGTGTGTGTGTGTGTGTGTGTGTGTGTGTGTGGAGAGAGAGAGAGAGTGAGAGAGAGAGAGAGGCAGAAAGAGAGAAAGAGTAAGCTCTCAGGTATCTCTTTTTGCAAGGATATGAATCTTACCAGATTAGGGCCTCACGCTTATGACCTTGTTTAACCTTAATTATTTCCTCATTCCAAATATAGCCACACTGGTGTTTAGGGTAGCAGCATATGAATTGGGAGGGGGCACACGCATTCAGTCCATAACACTAGCCTTATCCCAAGTAATACAGAAATTGATAGCAGTAGTGGGGATGTTGTAGGTTATATTCCCTGGGAAGCAGACTCTGAAACAGAGTTTATAGTACAGAATGTTTATTAGAGAGTATACTTGGGATTGATGTAATGGTTGGGCCTTTACACACCCACCTCAATCAGTCATTGGATATGGGCCAGATGTCTTTCTGCAACTGAGGCTGTCTTTGAAGGGACTAAAAGATGAAGACTTTCTACTGATAAGACCCCTAGAATCTGGAATAAGTCCTTTCTTGAAAAGAAATTTGTATGGTGCACCTCCATGTCCAATAATATCCACTCCTTATGCTGCTAAAATCTACTTTTTCCTTTAAGTCCAGAAAGAAGATCCTCCAGTGTTCCCCACTATCCATTCTAGATTCCCCTTCCTCTCACCTGGTCTGTGTAGACTGAGACCCTCAGCCCTGACAAAGGCTGGTTACCATGCTCTTCTCTGGCCAAAGTTATTGCTAATGTCCATTTCCTACCAAAATTGGGCAGAAGAGTACCAAGAGACCCCCTATGTGGATTGCTTGGGAGCCAAGTATATTTAGCTTGCCTCCATCATATAGCGACATTTCTTCCTCCTGATGACCAAGGTTAATTCCCCCTGTGCACATGGTGTAATAAAGAGTTTGACACCATTTTTTGATGTTTGACTGCTGACATCTTTTAAGCCTCACCTCTTTTTCTTCCCCTTTTCCTCCACATCTGGAAAAATGATAAGAAAGTCAAGATGTCCCTTTCTTTGGTGCCAGTGGGAGGTTCAAACCATGCAAGCCTCCACCTGCATAAAGGACTTCCCATCCCCTAATCACCATGAAAACCCCAAGTCAGTTTCCTTTCCCTGATTTCTCAAGCCATTTTTGGACCAGCTTAGGTAGCTTGCCCTGCTTTCCTGAAAAAGCCGCATTATGTAAGTATTAACACTTTAACATTCTCTTGGTGTGTGTGTGGCATCACCAGTCTTGACATCTGAACACAATTTGGGGCAGGGGTCTATCCCATGTCTGTAGAATGGTGACAACAGATGGTTATTCAGGCTATTTCCTGAACAAAAGAATCCTGCAGTGTCCAGGAAGCATCCATAGCTTACAGTTTGATGTGATTTTTGCTGAGATTTGTGGCAGAAGTGTTTGCCTTTGGTGATTATGACCTGCAACCCTACAGAGCTCAGAGTTATGGGGACAGGAAGGAGTTCTACCTTTGGACTGCCTTTGAACATGGGACTACAGTATCAACTCTTCTCTGGCCATTCTGCCAACCTGCTTTGTAGATTTCAGACTTGCCAATTTCCAAAATCATGTGAGCCAATACCCTAAAATGAATAAATAAATAAATCTCATGTGTATTATATTTATATAAATACGGGTTCTGTTTCTCTTGAGAACCCTGACAAATGTAGTTAGTTTGAGGATATTCCCTGAAGTAGCTTATAGAAGTTAAAAATATTGATTTCTTTTCTTTTTTTCTTTTTTAATTAACATATACTGTATTATTTGTTTCAGGGGTACAGGTCTGTGATTCATCAGTCTTACACAATTCACAGCACTCACCATAGCACATACCCTCCCCAATGTCCATCACCCAGCCACTCCATCCCTCCCACCCCCCTCCACTCCAACAACCCTCAGTTTGTTTCCTTAGATTAAGAGTCTCTTATAGTTTGTTTCCCTTTCTGGTTTTGTCTTCTTTTATCTTTCCCTCCCTTTCCCTATGATTCTCTGTCTTGTTTCTCAAATCCCACATATCAGTGAGATCATATGATAATTGTCTTTCTCTGATTATTTCGCTTAGCATAATACCCTCTAGTTCATAGACATCGTTGCAAATGGTAAGATTTCACTTTTGATGGCTGCATAATATTCCATTGTATCTATATATACCACATTTTCTTTACCCATTCATCTGTCGGTGGACATCTAGTCTCTTTCCATAGTTTGGCTATTGTGGACATTGCTGCTGTAAACATTGGGGTGCACGTGCCCCTTCAGATCACTACATTTGTATCTTTGGGGTAAATACCCAGTAGTGCAATTGTTGGGTTGTAGGGTATCTCTATTTTCAACTTTTTTATGAACCTCCATACTGTTTTCCAGAGTGGCTGCACTAGCTTGCATTCCCACCAAGAGTGTAGGAGGGTTCCCCTTTCTCCGCATTCTTGCCAAAATCTGTTGTTTCCTGACATATGCTGGCCTCATCAAATGAGTTTGGAAGTTTTCTTCCATTTTTTTTTTCTTCCATTTCTATTTTTTTTGGAACAGTTTCAGAAGAACAGGTATTAATTCTTCTTTAAATGTTTCGTAGAAATCACCTGGGAAGCCATCTGGCCCTGGGTTCTTGTTTGTTGGGAGATTATTGATTACTGCTTCAATTTCCTTGCTGGTTATGGGTCTGTTCAGGTTTTCTATTTCTTCCTGGTTCAGTTTTGGTAGTTTATACATCTATAGGAATGCATCCATTTCTTCCAGATTGTCTAATTTGCTGGCATATAGTTGCTCATAATATGTTCCTGTAACTGTTTATATTTCTTTGGTGTTGGTTGGGATCTGTCCTCCTTCATTCATGATTTTATTTATTTGGGTCCTTTCTCTTTTCTTTTTGATAAGCCTGGCCAGGGGTTTATCAATCTTATTAATTCTTTCAAAGAACCAGCCCCTAGTTTCGTTGATCTGTTCACCTGTTCTTTTGGTTTCTATTTCATTGATTTCTGCTCTGATCTTTATTATGTCTCTTCTGCTGCATTTAGGCTTTATTTGCTGTTTTTTCTCCAGCTCCTTTAGGTATAGGGTTAGGTTGTGTATTTGAGACCTTTCTTGTTTCTTGAGAAAGGGTTGCATTGTTATATACTTTCCTCTTACGACCACCTTTGCTACATCACAAAGATTTTGAACAGTTGTGTTTTCATTTTCATTTGTTTCCATACATTTTTTTAATTCTTCTTTAATTTCCTGGTTGACCCATTCATTCTTTAGTAGGATGCCCTTTAGCCTCCATGTATTTGAGTTCTTTCTGACTTTCCTCTTGTGATTGAGTTCTAGTTTCAAAGCATTGTGGTCCAAAAATATGCAGGGAATGATCCCAATCTTTTGATACTGGTTGAGACCTGATTTGTGACCCAAGATGTGATCTATTCTGGAGAATGTTCCATGGGCACTAGAGAAGAATGTGTATTCTGTTGCTTTGGGATGGAATTTTCTGAATATATCTGTGAAGTCCATCTGGTCCAGTGTGTCATTTAAAGCCTTTATTTCCTTGTTGATCTTCTGCTTAGATGATCTGTCCATTTCAGTGAGGGGGGTGTTAAAGTCCTCTGCTATTATTGTATTATTGTCAATGTGTTTCTTTGATTTTGTTATTAATTGGCTTATATAATTGGCTGCTCCCATGTTAGGGGCATAAATATTTAAAATTGTTAAATCTTCTTGTAGTATAGACCCTTTAAATATGATATAGTGTCTTTCCTCATCTCTTATTATAGTGTTTGGTTTAAAATCTAATTTGTCTGCTATAAGGATTGCCACCCCAGCTTTCTTTTGGTGTCCAATAGCATGGTAAATGGTTTTCCACCCCCTCACTTAAAATCTGGAGGTATCTTTGGGTCTAAGATGAGTCTTTTGCAGACAGCATATCAATGGGTCTTGTTTTTTTATCCAATCTGATACCCTGTGTCTTTTAATTGGGGCATTTAGCCCATTTACATTCAGTGTAACTATTGAAAGATATGAATTTAGTGTCATTGTATTGCCTGTAAGGTGACTGTTACTGTATATTGTCTGTGTTCCTTTCTGGTCTATGTTACTTTTAGGCTTTCTCTTTGCTTAGAGGACCCCTGTCAATATTTCTTGTAGGGCTGGTTTGGTGATTGCAAATTCTTTTAGTTTTTGTTTGTCCTGGAAGGTTTTTATCTCTCTTTCTATTTTCAATGACAGCCTAACTGGATATAGTATTGTTGGTAGCATATTTTTCTCATTTAGTGTCCCAAATATATCATTTCAGTCCTTTCTGGCCTGCCAGGTCTCTGTGGATAAGTCTGTTGCCAATCTAATGTTTCTACTGTTATAGGTTACAGACCTCTTGTCCTGAGCTGCTTTCAGGATTGCCTCTTTGTCTCTGAGACTTGTAAGTTTTACTATTAGATGTCGGGGTGTTGACCTATTTTTATTTATTTTGAGGGGTGTTCTCTGTGCCTCCTGGATTTTGATGCCTGTTTCCTTCCCCAAATTAGGGAAGTTCTCCACTATAATTTGCTCTAATATACCTCTGCCCCTCTCTTTCTTCTTCTGGGATCCTGATTATTCTAATATTGTTTTGTCTTATGGTATCACTTATCTCTCGAATTCTCCCCTCATGATCCAGTATTTTTCTCTCTCTTTTTCTCAGCTTCCTTATTCTCCATTATTTGGTCTTCTATATCACTAATTCTCTCTTCTGCCTCATTTATCCTAGCAGTTAGAGCCTCCATTTTTGATTGCACCTCATTAATAGCCTTTTTGATTTCAACTTCGTTAGATTTTAGTTCTTTTATTTCTCCAGAAAGGGATTCTTCAGTATCTTCTATGCTTTTTTCAAGCCAAGCTAGTGTCTTTATAATCATTATGCTGAACTCTAGTTCCGGCATCTTATTAATGTCCATATTGATTAGGTCCCTGGCAGTCGGTACTGCCCCTTGTTCTTTTTTTTTGAGGTGAGTTTTTCCATTTTGTCATTTTGTCCAGAGAAGAATAGATGAGTGAGAGAACAAAATGTTACAAGTGTAACAACAACCCCAGAAAAATATACACTAAACAAATCAGAAGAGACCTTCCAAAAAGTGGTCACTTTTCTGTTCATAGAATTGCTGCTATTCTTTTCTTCAATCTACTGTTGAGTTTGTAGGTGTTCAGAATGATTTGATAACTATCTAGCTGAATTCCTGGGACCAGACGAAATTTAGGTCTCCTACTCCTCTGCCATCTTTCTCCTCCCTCTAAAAATATTGATTTATTTTCTGATAACATCACCAAACTTGGCTTTTGACCACTTTGTCCTTATATAACACAGAAATGTATCTGGTCACTACAAGGCAAGTTCAGTCACTTACAAACTTTTCTTCTCTCTTTTGGGCAAACACATAGCTAAATTCAAGGCTTTCTTCCACCTTTTTTTCTCCTTTCCAACCCCCACAATGATTTAACTATAACATAGAAGGAAGGGGGCTCAGTCATGTATTTCCCTGATAACAGGGGAGAGGCTTATTGTCTGAAATGGTTAGTATCTGTTCATATTGGCTTCTGGTGATATTTTCCTTACATACTGGCTGCTGTCCATCCCTACAGACATCAGTTGAGTTTTTTTCCTGTTCTGCCATGACCCTCAGTTCACAGGGACTCCTTAATGTATTGTCTTGTTGCCAATTTCAAATTCTCTTTTGATTTCCTTGTCCTCCTTCAACCTTTTGTACTCCCTCCCCCAGGGACATGAGAGACTTTCCCTCCACACCACACAAGGATACCAGGGTCTCTTTGAGGTTGTCCTCATGCACATGCATCTTAAGATTTCTCAGCCATTATTATTCTCCTGCAACAGAATTATACTGGATGTTTGGCTTATCCACACAGCTCTCAGATTTCCATGATGACTCTCAGGGATTGAGACAAAGTTCCTATAACTTTTATGGAGTTTCTTTTATCCTTTCTACCTGGGGCTCAGTCAAAACAGGTAGAAGAAAAAGGGTAAGAGCAGGGTGTCAGTTCCTTTCTCAAAGGCTGGTGTATCTGCTAAGATCTGTTGCCCAGAGAGGACAGTACAAAAAAGCAATTTATGCACACAGTCTGGTATCTCCTGGAATATGGAGAAATGGTTTGTCCTGGAGAACCAAGCTCAAGGGCGTCTCTGATATACCTTAGTGGAAGCCATGCCTGAGATTCATGGTTGAAAGGAGAAGGTACTTAGACAAAAATGAAGGCTTTTCCAGAATGATAGACCTGACCTGAGGAGGCTTGCATTATAAGTCATAGTCAATACTAATGTGTACATATGCCATAGGGACACTGAGCTATTAGAATAGCCGCTAATGTTACAGAGAAGATTAGCATGGCCCCTGTGCAAGAATGGCATGCAAATTCATGAAGTGCTCCATATTAAAAAAAGAAGAAGAAGAAGAAGAAGAAGAGAAAGAAGAAGAAGAAGAAGAAGAAGAAGAAGAAGAAGAAGAAGAAAGAAGAAGAAGAAGAAGAAGAAGAAGAAGAAGAAGAAGAAGAAGAAGAAAAAGAAGAAGAAGAAAAAGAAGAAGAAGAAAAAGAAGAAGAAGAAGAAGAACAGGCACTAAGAGAGTATTTGTGTGAAGAATGCAAGGCCTGCTGGGACAATAGGGTGAAAGTAACTTTGGAGCTGATAATTAGGACTTGGGTCGTGAAGACTAAGTCCCCCAAAGAAAGGACACAAAGGCTTTCCTGGCCTCTGGGACAAAGGTCCTTGGTGTGCAGAAAACACCCTAAGTTTATGAACTGGGTAAGTAATCCCCTATTTGGGAGAACCAATTTGACTTGGCTTTGTGTGGTCCTCTTATAATGTTTGGAATCTGGTCTTTAGAAAATAGTTCTAAATTCCTTAACAAGCAGGGTTATTTAAGTAGTCTGAGAAAGTAATATACCAATCTAAGGCAAGACTACCCAATTTGGGTGAAATGTGTGTTTTTGAAGATATTTCCTAACATTAACCTTGACCCCAAAGAGTCAAGAGAAAATCAGTAAAAGAGAGAGTGGATAAGAGGTAGAAAAAGAGGAGTAGTACAAATGAATAAGAGTAAACAGCATAATAATAGACGATATGCTGTATCAAGAGTTTACTATATGCCTGGCAGTATACATATATTACTACACAAGGCATTTTACATATATCAGCTCAATTAATTTTTGTGATAACTCTATGCAGGAATGTGACAGAGTCAGCTAGCCCTCCTATTTGAGTGTTCATGTCAGTTAGAAACCCAGAAATATTTTTCTGGTAATCTGGAATGTATGCACAGCATTCTGTTTTTATGATAGCAGTTAAAATATCTAATCCCATTTTGTAGGACTGCTTTATGCATTTGAGTTATTTCAGTGTTTAATAATGTAATGCCATTTAGAGAGTCATTTAAGGACTTAATTGTGTAGCAGGTGGTTTTAGCTATTATATGCTCTGTTTTGTTTCGCAAGCAATCAGGTAATTAATAAGAGGTAGCTTTATGGAAAAAAAAAGAAAAATATAAGTTAATGGAACAAATTACAAACTGAGTCTTGAGTGCTGTTATTGGGTCTCCATTGCTGTCAGTGAGATTTTTAGATGTCAGGCTTGAAGCATCCTCAGATGAAGTGGGAACAGGCAATGGGAATCAGATGGGTATTTCTGGTTTGTAATTCAATTGTCTCTGGTGATCCTTTTGAATAACCTTTAGAGCAACAAGCACAAAGATTGTCTACACATGCGTTTTGTGGCAAATTCTCTGAAGTTTACCTCATGTTGTCACTCAGATGCAGGAATGTGTTTGCCCATAGATCATGGAGGTGACTGGATCTGTGGGAACAAAGGAATAAAGGTGGGGGGGGGAGCTGAAAGAAGTAAGGCTGCTGAGAGTTAGCCAGCGTCAAGTAAGGGTCCCAACTGAGTTCATACTGTGTGTGGATTTGCCCTGGGCGAACTGCCACTGCCAGCTGTGCTACACGTTGGGAATGGAGGCCTCAAGGGAATGGAGTGAGAGAGCAGAGGAAAAAGAGTCCTTCACCCTCACAGGCATGGACAGTCTAACCTATTCACTCTCAGACCTTCAGACCACACCGGGGAGCTGCCCTGGCCAGAGATCTTCAGTTGTTTGAGAAGTACTACGGTTAGGTTGCCGAATGGCTAAAAAGAGAAAAGAGAGGGAGGGAAGGATCCCTCCAAAGGGCAAGAGGGGAAATCCCTCACCCTTTCAGGCAAGGTGTGGGTCGAGCTGGTTCTCCCTGGGGCTTCAGATCCTTACTTAGGAGGAACCACAGCCAGAGGTCATCAGTTCCCCAAGAAATACTAGAGTCAGTATTTTCCGAGGGAAAGTCCCAAGAAATTCCCAGAGAATCTGGAGAGAGCCCTGGGCCAGGAAAGTTTCCCTGTGTGAGGTCCACCAAACGTGGGGTGACCTAATCAGGTTGAAGCCAGTGGTGTGGATGGTGTAAGAATTCACCCAAGGCAGAACAAAGGAGATAGAAGTTTATTGAATACACTGCAAGGGAGCACTGGGCAGGACAGCAAGGGAGAGACTGTCTGCCTACTTTCTCTTTTTTAGAAGAGGTCTCTCAGATCCCAGCAGCTTGCACTAAAAAATACTGTTTTCCTTGAGTCACCATGTGGAGGAAAGTTGCCTTCTGCCCAAGAATACCCACATTGTACTGTTAAATGAGTGAAAAATAAACTTTTACTGTTTTAAGTCACAGAAATATTGGTATGTATTTGTAACGGCAGCTAACTTTATACTGGAGAATTTAGAGATTGGAACTTTGAAGTGGGATTAACCCATAAATATACCCAATATAACCCATAAATTAACCCAAAAATATACATGTGGCTCTGGCTTAGTGATCAAATTGTATGCAGCAAGGAAGTTGAAATTGGCAACTGGACATATGGAAACTCAAGTGTAGTGGCAAACATTGGGTGAATGTATCAACCATGATCACTTGGAAGTCAGGCCAAAGACCTACTAAGCCTGGAACTCTAGGAGGAGAGATTAGATAACAGAATGTTGATAATGTGCATTGGTTGTTATTTGCAGAATTTAGCAAGATGTGTCAAGAAAGGATATGCAAGAATTATCTGGTTTGAGATTAAAGACAGAAAGCAATAGAGAGAGTTTTAGTCTTCTCAGGTGCCATAACCATGTAACAGACTGGATGGCTTAAACAACAGAAATTAATTTTCTCCCAGTTCTAAAGGCTAGAAGTCCCAGAACAACATGCAGCAGGGTCAGTGTCTGTTGAGTGTTCTCTCTTTGACTTCTCTTCTTTTTTTTATCTAAGATTTTATTTGTTTATTTATTTACTGGAGAGAGAGAGAATGAGAGAGAGCACAGGGAGGAGGAGCAGAGGGCGAGGGACAAGCAGACTCTGTGCTGAGCACGGAGCCTGATGCAGGGCTCAGTCTCATGACCCTGAGATCATGACCTGAGCTGAAATCAAGAGTTGGATGCTCAACTGACTGAGCCACCCAGGCACCCCTCCTTGATTTCTCTTCTTGTCAGATGCCTTCTTACTGTGTGTTGGCATGGTCTTTCCTTGGTACATGCACATAGAGTTTTCTTTCTTTCTTTCTTTCTTTCTTTCTTTCTTTCTTTCTTTCTTTCTTTCTTCTTTCTTCTTTCTTTCTTTCTTTCTTTCTTTCTTTCTTTCTTTCTTTCTTTCTTCTTCTTCTTCTTCTTCTTCTTCTTCTTCTTCTTCTTCTTCTTCTTTCTTCTTCTTCTTCTTTTCTTCTTCTTCTTCTTTCTTCTTCTTCTTCTTTCTTCTTCTTCTT
>NW_022589806.1:24413-47516 GCF_004348235.1 Phoca vitulina
TTCTTCTTCTTCTTCTTTCTTCTTCTTCTTCTTCCACCTATCATAGTATACAAAGACTCTAACCTTATAACTTCACTTTTAGCTTAATTACCCTCTAAGCACCCTCTCTCCAAATATACTTTTATTGGACATTAAATCTTCAACATATGAATTTTGAAGGGAACGCGATTTAATCCATAGAATTCCACCCCTGGCTCCCTAAAATCCATGTCCTTCTTGCATGCAAAACTCATTCATTCCATCTCAATAGTTCCCAAAGTCTTAACTCATTCTAGCATCAATTCTAAAGTCTGAAGTCTCTTCTAAATATTATTTAAATCAGATATAAATGAGACCCAAGGTGTGATTCCTCCTGAGGCAAAATTCCTCTCCAGCTGTGACTGTGAAATCAGACAATTTCTGTGCTTCCAAAACACAGTGGTGGGATAGGCATAGGATAGAAATTTCCATTCCAAAAAGGACAAATTAGAGGGGGGGAAAGGACGATGGGGTCCCATGCAAGTCCAAAACCTAGCAAAACAAATGTCATTAAATTTTAAGGCTCAAAAACAATCCTCTTGGTTGAATACTGTGTCCTCCAGGTCCACTGGGGTGGTAGCATCACTCCTGTGGTTGTAGGTGGAGGGTTGTGCTCCTACAACTCTGCTAAGTCAGGCACCTACCCACCAGGTTCCAGGTAATCCTGCCCCCAGGGCTTTGGGGAGAGGCCATTTTGCATGTTGAAACTGAGGCAATGGCTCTGATGATTTCTGAATCACTTTCAGGGTAATTTTTCTCTCTTCTTGAAGAACAGCACATGTTCACAGCCAAATAGTTCTATTGTCCCATTCTGTCAAATCCAATAAGAAGCTTTCCTTCATTTTTGTCTCATATTTATCTCCTTCAGTTTAAACTGGCAATGTTTCTACTAATATAACCCCATAAACTTTTTATCAAGTGATAGTCTAGCCAAAACAGCTTTCTTATTTTTGAAATATGGATAAGCTTAGAATTTTACAAATGTTTAAGTTCTGGCTCCTTTTGCTTAACAATTCCTTCTTCAATTTATCTCTTCTTTTGTATTTTACTATAAGCAATCATGAAGAACCAAGCCACTTTTTAATAACTTTGATTAGAAATCTCTTCAGATAAACATCCAGCTTTATCACTTTCAAGTTTTACCTTCCACAAAACTAGAACACAATTCAGCCAAGTTCTTTGTCACCTTGTAACAAGGATCTCCTTTCCTCCAGTTTCCAATAATATGTTTCTCTGGGCACCTGGGTGGCTCAGTCGGTTGAGTGTCTACCTTCGGTTCAGATCATGGTCCCAGGGTCCTGGGATCAAGCCCCGAATCTGGCTCCCTACTCAGTGGGGAGCCTGCTTCTCCCTCTCCCTCTGCCTCTCTACACTTACTTCTGTTCTCATTCACTTTGCTCTCTCTGCCTCTCAAATAAATTAGTGAAAAATCTTTAAAAGATAATATATTTCTCATTTCCAGCTGAGGCCTCACTAGAATCATCTTAATGCCCATATTTTTAGATTGCACACTAAATCTCTCCTAGCTTCTACCCATTATCCAGGTCCAAAGCCACTTCCACATTTTTTAGGTATTTGCTACAGCAGTGCCCTACTTCTCAGTAAGAAAACATGTTTCAGTCTGCTTGGGTCCCCATAACAAAATAGCATAGACTGGGTGGCTTAAACAATAGAAATATATTTTCTCAGTTATGTAAGCTAGAGGTTTCAGATCAAGATGCAGCAGGATTGGTTTCTGGTGAGTTCTCTCCTCCTGGCTTACAAACAGCCACCTTCTCATTCTGTCTTGATATGGCCTTTCTTCAGTGAGCATGTATGGAGAGAGAGATCTTCTTGTAAAGCCACCAATATTATCAGATTAGGACCCCATCCTATGGCCTCATTTTACCTTAAATATATCCTAAAAGCCCTATCTCCAAACACAGTTACATTGGGGGCTAGGGATTCAACATATAAATTTTGGAGGGACACATTCAATCCATAGGAATGGCCTTGCAGGGTTTAAAATATTGGGTTCTAAAGAGAAAGACTTCAGGCTGAAAAAGTCTTTAAGCAAAAATGCTCATTAAGTTTCCTCAGAGAGAAATGTCAGAATAGAGAGCTCTAAAAACCCATTCCACCACAAAAATAACTAATAAACTGGCAAAACTGGTTAAAATCAGATTTTCCTAACTTTGGAAATTAACCAAAAGTTTATGGCAACCAGGAAAATGCTTAATCAAGAAAATCATAGCTGAGGATGAGTTAAGATGGTGGAGGAGTAAGAGGACCCTAAGCTTGACTTGTCCTTCGAACACAGCTTGATAATTATCAAATCTTTCTGAACACCCCAAGAAAGCAATCCGAGGTCTGAGAGAACAAAACTGCAAGTCCACAAGTAGAAAATTGATCACCTTCTGGAAGTTAAGAGGTGTGGAATTGATCTGGGGGAGATATAACTGTGGATACTGTGGACTGGAAGAAACCATGCTTATGGAGGCTACCACAAAGTATTATAAGCAGTAGAGGGCAAAATCTGAAATTTAGAAGTCCACCACCACCAGGATCATGCCTGGCTTAAATAAAAGTGCTCAAGTGGGGAAGTAGGGTGGAGACCCAGGAGTGGGCAATGTGGTCTGAGGATACCCTGGGTTGCAAGAAGAACAGGAGGTGCCAACATCCTGCACTATTCCCAGGCATAGAAGTGGGCACTCAAGCTGAGGGCAGTGAGCCTGGGTGCTAGCTCTCTGCCCCACCTTGCCATGAACTCTGAACCACTGCACAGTTGTATGACCACTTTCCTGGCACAGGCCAGCAAATGACAAAAGGGTGGTCAGACTCTCTTCCAGAGGATCAACATGGGTCCACGCCCCAGGAGTCCCCAGATTTGGAGTTTTGAAACCCAGTCCCATGCCTAAGATAAAAGAACTCAGACACAGGCAGCGTGAAGGAAGGGATCTGACAAAAGCTGGGGACACAAGAGCGGGTGACTAATCGCTCCTCTGTGAGGGCTTCCTGAAGAGTGGGGAGTGCGAACTCTCAGCTCCCCGTATAGAGAGATGGGTGCGCCATTTTCATCCCACCTATCAGAACAAGCCCTTCCCCCAGAAGACCAAACACAAACACCTCACACACCCCAAGTCTAATGATCACAGAGTGCTGCAAAGCTTCAGCTCTAGGGGAAATAGGATCTAGCTTCTTTTTTACTTCTCTTATTTTTTATTTTATTATTATTTTTTAACTCTGTTATATAGATAATAAAATATAAATATATATAACTCTGTTATATATTATATATATTAATTAATTAATATATTTATTTATTTTTGGATCTAGCTTCTTTTAACAAGCAGACCAAAACACACTTAGGAACTAGTTTTTCTTTTCTTTTCCTTTCTTTTCTTTTTTCTTTTCTTTTCTGGACAAAATGACAAGATGGAGAAATTTGCCTCAGAAGAAAGAACAGGAAGCAGAACTCATGGCCAGGGATTTAATCAATAAAGATGTAAGTAAGATGTCTGAAACAGATTTTAAACAATAATTATATTTTTCATTCCCTTCCCCTATGTTCATCTGTTTTGTTTCTTCAATTGCACATATGAGTGAAATCATATGGTATTTGTCTTTCTCTGACTGACTTATTTCACTTAGTCTAATATACTCTAGTTCCACCCACGTTGTTGCAAATGGCAAGATTTCATTCTTTTTGATGGCTGAATAATATTCCATTCCATGGACTGAAAGTTTATTGAGTTTTGAGGCAATTGCATTGCCAAAAAAACCACAACCTTGGTCTAAAAAAAAAAAAAAAAAAAACCTGTGACTATTTAGCTTGGTTCCCAAACCTGTACTATTAGGAAGAGGGCTATGGAAAACCCACTACCAGGGGAGAATGTCTTCAGAGTACCTGATCAGTAAGTTTTCATCATTGCTATGGGCCAGCGATCATAATATATCCTTCATTCCTCCATTTTCTTTTTTTTTTAAGATTTTATTTATTTATTTATTTGACAGAAAGAGACACAGCAAGAGAGGGAACACAGGCAGAGAGAGTGGGAAAGGGAGAAGCAGGCTTCCCGTTGAGCAGAGAGCCCGATGCGGGGCTCAATCTCAGGATCCTGGGATCATGACCTGAGCTGAAGGTAGATGCTTAACAACTGAGCCACACAGGTGACCCCATTCCTCCATTTTCTTTTTTTTTTTTAAGATTTTATTTATTTATGTGTGAGAGAGAATGAGAAAGAGAGAGCACATGAGAGGGGGGAGGGTCAGAGGGAGAAGCAGACGCCCTGCTGAGCAGGGAGCCTGATGCGGGACTCGATCCTGGGACTCCAGGATCATGACCTGAGCCAAAGGCAGTCGCTTAACCAACTGAGCCACCCAGGCGCCCCATTCCTCCATTTTCTTAATGGGAGTTTTTACTTGTCTTATTCTGTCCCTATTCCACTATTGTATATTGGGGATGTGGGGGAGGCAGGTAATTTAAACTTTAGTTCAAAGGTTCTACATGTGGCCCTGATGGAGAGGTATGCACATCATCTAGAGATCCTGGATTTTGAGCTGAATGTAGTAACTGGTTAGGACATTGGCTTATCTCACTTGAGGAGGGAATGGGTGTATTCTAGGTGTGAGAGGGAAGATACATATAGATTTGGGAGGCCAGAGGAGCAAACATACTTAGGTAAACTGTCCCCAAAAAACATTATTCCTGCCTTTCATTAGATAAATTTGTTGTTGAGTGACAGCTTCCAAGCCAGAGACTGTATTTCCCAGAAGGCATTGCAACTAGGTGAGTCCTTGTAATTTGTTTTTTGCCAATAAAATAAGAGTGGAAGTGATCTGTATCACTTCTCAATCAAGAAAATTAAGAGGCAGATATAGCCTTTGTATCATCTCTTTCCTCACGTTATCAGCTCTAGTGCCCTAGAATATGGAGGACTCACAACACAGGAGGAGCCTGGATCACTAAATCACCACGTGGAGTAAACCACCCACTTATCATGAACAATTACTTTGGATTATTAGGTGAGAGTGAAATAAACTTTTATTTGATGAAGCCATGGAAATATTAGGTTTTATCTGATAAATAGCATTGCCCTTATCTAGAAAGGTACCAATATTATCCCTAATTGTATTGCAGGTGAGGAAATAAAGGCTCAGGGATTGAAGGGATTTTCCCAAAGACACATGGCTTTTTAACATTGAAACCAGGATTCTCACCCAAGCCATCTCACTCTGGAGCCTCCATTCTTGGCGAGCACCTTAATTGTCTCCCGGGAAAAGGTAGGAATAAGAGCAATGCCAGCAGGATTGGTCTTTCTAAAGTTACTTCCTGCTGCAGCAGGAGGCCACCCAGAAAGTAAATAGAAAGCAATAAACAAAAGCATTTAGAAAGCTTCATCAGTTTTTGAGAAGGAGCCATGAGTTTCCAAGAAAACACTTGCAAAGCAGGAACTTGGTATCAGAGCCCAATATCTCCATTAGAGAGGGAAAATCACAAATCCTCTTGATGATGCATTCATTCATTCATTCAACAGACATTAGTGGAGGGCCTACCATGTTCCAGGATCTGTTCCAACAAAACAAATAAAAAATCATGGAGCTTACATTCCAAGTGTGGAGAGACAGACAGTAAACTAAATAAGTAAAATATACCAAGTATTCCATTGTGATGACTACTAGGGAGAACAACAAAGCAGGGAAGAAGGAAAGTAGAACAATCCAGATATAATGATTCCTTTCTGCAGGCTGGAGAAACAAGGGTTACTCTTTTTGTTTGTATACCACACTTCCCAGAACCTGAGATGAAATGCCCCTGCAAAGTCTAAGTTGATTTTTTCCTCCACCTATCACTTATTTATTTCCTTGCAAATTATTAACTTTAAAAGGTATGATTTTGCAAGGGCTTGTTTCAGTTTGTACCCCTTTCCCCTCATCCTACTGTGCCAACTGTCTTCTCTATTTTCCATTTCTCTACTGCCCATCCAACAGGTCTGCTCTTTGCTGATTGTGGGCCTGTGACAAGAACTCCCTCTGATGTTGCTCCACTTATTTACTACCTCTTATCTCAGTATGTTTCTTTCTTTCTTTCTTTCTTTCTTTCTTTCTTTCTTTCTTTCTTTCTCTTTCTTTCTTTCTGGGAGACAGAGTAACATAAGTGTGAGTTTTGGAGTCAAAGGAACCTGAGTTTAAACCTTGATTCTACCACTCACTGGCTGTGGGAACGTTGGCAAAACATTTATTGCCTGAATATCATGAAATGGGTGTAATGTTAGGGTAACAATCTCTCTTGAGAAGTTGGCACCAGAATGTAAATCAATGCAACTTTTCTCAGGCAAGACATCTGAGGGCTCAGATCAGCCAAGAATTAAAGTTTGAGTATACCACTGAACAATGAAGCCCAACTGCATAGATGCTGGTAAAAAGAAAAGGAAATAGTAAATGGAGAGTGGAGAAAGGAAGCCATAAATACTACATATGACCTCAAGAGAAGTTACAAAAATTTGTTCTTTACAAATTGGTTCTTTCTTCCTGGTCATGGACTTATACCTATATATTTCAATTAATATTCATTCTCTATCTTCTCAAACTGTATATAAACTATGATTATGGTGGTCAAAATTAGTCTACAGGCTGAAGAATATTAAATCACAGTCACAATGAATCTAGAGGAGCTGTAAGTATTACCCATAGATCCTGGAACTAGAGTTCAGTGAAGTGACTAAAGAGATGTTGGGAAGTGACAGAATTTGTTTTGGGTTATACATGAAATAAGTGTTATCTTTTCAAGCAGGAACATTTTTGGAAGAAAGTATATGGGAAGAATGGTACGTAGATGCTGGGCAGCCATAAGCATGGCTTCTAATACATATGTATTGCTTTTTGGCAAGCCAGCGTCAAATTTACCCTTCCTGATTGTGCTCCAAGTTCCTTTTAAACAGCTACCCTTGCCCTTTATATTGAGTCTACTTAAATCAGCGGTACTGCTCTGCTCTAAACAAAAAAGCAGGTACATCCTGACGTAAGCTAGAATAATCTAATGCTCTGTGGCTAGATTTTGGATCTTAATTACAGGGACAAAAACACTGAAGTCTGAAGCTTAGGCAAACAAGATGTTGACATCCAAATCAAACCTATTATGTTACATCACCATTTTTGGTCATTCTTAGCCCAGTTTTCTAGTTTCCTGTTGGTTCTCTTAACCCTTAATATCATTATAACAAACTCACTTTTGTTTAAGTTTGCCTGAGTTGTTTTCTATTTTTTTTAACTTTCATATAATTTTAGTAGAAAGGCCATATATAATAAACCAATGATGTACATGGGTACTAACACCACAGCATGGGTTTAAATTCTGGTCCCTCCACTTATTTAAACTCTTTCGGCCTGTTTCACTATTTGTGGATAGAAGATGATAAAAATGTCACACATAGAGTTATTGTATGGTAAGTGCCCAATAAATGTTAGCTTTTACTATTATGAAACTGACTAAATTTTCTTAAATTAAGTATTCCTGTTCATTCATGTTTCACTACCATGTTATAAGGAGAAATCCCCTGTTGCACAGGCAGCTCCTAGGCATGAGATCTTACTGTGCTGGTTGGAATAATGAGTAGAGCTGCAGAACTGAAGGACCCTAAAAAGGTTAGCTCAGTTTACATCAGAAAGGGCCAGGAGCTACTTCTAGGAAAAGGTAAATATTTCAAATTGATTTTCAATTATTTTTGGCTATTGGCCTGGAGTCTTTTGAATATAACCTTGTGGTATAATTGACCAGAGACAGCAAGCTTTACTTTGTATTAATTAAAATAAATTAAGTGTGTGGTGATGTGGAGGGGAGTTTTTTCCTTGATCTGTTACTGAGAACTTAAACTAAAGCATTCTGTCTTGCCCCCATTGCTCAGTAATTTCTTTTCTAGGCAATGTTGATCAATACTTCCTTTATCTGTGCTCATTTCCCTATTGTTTTCTGTAATCTGGTTATCACCAACACACATTATAGTTAAACTTTGACCTGAATATTTCCTATAGTTCATAACATTCCCACTGCCTCAGAGTTCTAAAGCAATTTGTCAGTACTATGTAACTAGTGTTTACTTTGAAAACACTGAGGACCTTTAAACTCTCCCCATTAAGCACTTTACTTTTTGCCATCTGGCAGCAACAAGTCTTATTCCAGACAGGGTTCAAATGCCTCTTTCCCTGGGGCTAGAGCAGGACTACCTAAAAAAAAAAAAAAAAAAATCTCTGCTTTTAATAAAATAATTTAACTGTTCAAGGGACATCTTTTCCTATTGCTTGTCCAATTTAAGTCCCCAGAATTTGCTAATTCTGTGGGAGCCTGAATTTATGTAGCCACGCATCTTTCTCTTTCTAGGAATGCAGCCCTTTTACTCCTCAAAAATGCTGTATCTGTAGGGAGGGGATTTGAAAATCAAGTACATTTAGATGTGCAGGCATACATACAAAGCATTTTGTAGTAATTGGCCCTAAGTAGTGGAGGTTATAGGTGTGAATACTGGGTATTTTAGTTTTTATTTCATACATTTCATTTTTTTAAACAAGGAAAATGTGGCACTTTTACAATTATATATTTTTAAAAACTATATAGATCCTTTCTCCTAAAGCCACTTTCTTAAGAAGTCTATAATAATGATAATAATAACAATAATAATAATAATCTTTATATCTAGGTATTTTATCCAGCTCAAATCCATTGGTCAATCATGATATTCATTTTCTTGCATATATCCTTTGTTCTCTTACCGTTCTTTTATTTTGGCACACTTATTTGGGAACTGCAATCTTGATTAAATCCAACTTTTTTCTATGCTTTCACCTGAGACTCTGACCATGACTGAAGAAAAATATGGCCAATAATAAATTAATGACCACATACTTAAAGTACATTTCTAAAATTATTTAAATTCCAGTTAGTTAACACATAGTGTAATATTAGTTTCAACTGTACAATATAGTGATTCAACACTTCCATACATTACCCAGTACTCCTCACAAGTGTACTCCTTGATCCCCATCACCTACTTAACCCATCCCCTCCCACCTTCCCTCTTGTAATCATCAGCTTGTTCTCTATAGTTAAGAGTCTGTTTCTTAGTTTGTCCCCCTTCTCTCTTTTTACCCCTTGCTTGATTGTTTTGTTTCTTAAATTTCACATATGAGTGAAATCATACGGTATTTATCTTTCTCTGACTGACTTATTTTGCTTAGCATAAAGTACATTTTTAATGCTGTCAACTATTTTGTTTCAAATTCATTAAATGTCTCATCTACCCAATTAACTATTTCATAGTTTGTTCCTCAAACCTCCAATACCATCTCCCCCATCCTCTCTCTCAGCTGATGACTTTGCTTCCTATTCTGCAAGGAAATTGAAACAATTAAAGGGGGGAAATTTCGACATACTCTTATCACTAATTCTACTCACTTAGCAACATCTACACCCATATACTCTAACTTCTTGCTTAATACAAAGATGATTCCTTACTCTTCTCTAAAGACAATCTTTTTTTACACTAGATCTCATGTCCTTTTAACCACCTTTGCTTAAGCTCCAGTGATTCTTCCTTCTCTCTCCTATAAAATTATCTTATTTCTTGCTCTTTAGTGGATCATTCTATAAACATACAAATTTCCTATTATTTCTTCCATCATAAAAAAAGTTCCTTGATCTCACATTTCTGTTAACTGACACCACATTCTTTTACTCACTTGCACAGCAGAACTTAAAAATTTATTAATACTTGATGTCTCCAATTCCTCTTACTCCATTTTCTATTCTCTTTCTTCCACCCTTTCTCTTTCTTTCCCTCATTCATGCTTGTGCACACACATTCATGTTTTATTATAATTTGCATGCAGTGAAATAATTATATTTAAAGTGTACAGTTCGATGAGGTTTCATAAATGCGTACACCCTCAAAATCCATCTTCAATGGAGATATAAAATATTTGCATCAATCCGGAAAGTTTCCTCATGTCCTTTTGCAATCAATTTCCACCTCAAACAGTCATTATTTCCATTTCTATAACTATAGGTTAGTTTCATCTGTTCTTAAATTAAATGTAAATGTACTCAATAGTCCATAGAGAGACTCTTTTATGTCTAGCTTCTTTAGCTCTGTATTGTAAGGCCTGAAATTCCACATGCTGCCTTGACAACTTTAAGACTCACAGGGCCCCAAGGAGTTAGTCATGAGTTCTCCTGTTTTCACCATGTATGTTCTCCACTAAGGGGAAAATGTCCCCCACCTGGCTAGTCCCTTTATCAGTGGACCAGCTGTATCCTGCCTGGTCCTCAACATAAAGGGTTTCATTTCCCTGGCAGCCCATGAAACTATTCAAACAAGCCACAGGTTTAAGGATACTGTTTTTTACACTCCTTCATTTTTATATATTTTATTATAACATTTATATAATTTTATAGTAATGATTTGGAATTTAGGTAGTTGTCTGTCTGCCTGTTAGATTATAAGTGTCTGTAATGGATGAGAAAGTCTTATTTACTTTGTACCACCAGGCCTCACATACAAGGTAGATGCTCAATACATATTGGTTTAGTTTAATAATTTGATTCACAAATTGTGTTTGAATAATAGGTTGTGTGGAATGATTACAGATTATGAGAATGAAAAATAAAGTGGTGGTTTGCCTTTAACATTTTTGAGGAGCATGCCAAGAACTTTGAAATGTATTAAAGTAGGGAGTAATTATGTTATTTCAGAAGAGAGAGTGTGTAGGCCTAGACTATCATGAAAGTACTGAATTTATTTATTCCCTAGATACTATTCAGCAAAAGTTTTCACCTATGGAAATAATACATATCATTATTTTCCTAGTAGGAATGGACATTTAGAGTTTGCACTAATGAAATGCAACTGCATGGAAATATCTGTGTTGAAAATAAACTATGCATGAATTATTTCTAAGTTTCATTACTTGTAGAGGCACTCAATATAATGAATATAATATAATATATAATATAATATAAATATATTTTAACCTTTATATAGGGCTTTTAAAGTACTCTATTTTATCCTGGGTGAGATTTTTAATAGCTTTTAGAATTTCTAATAATGCTGCCTCTCTCATTCCTGTTATTGGTAATTTTTGTCTTCTCTCTTTCATTCCTGATCAATCTGATTAAAGATAACTCAGAGCCAGCTTTTGTTTTCATTGACTTCTTTATTGATCTTTCTTGGTTTTCTATTTCATTGTTTTCTACTCTGAACTTTATTTCTTTCTCTGCTTAATTTGGGTTTAATTTTCTCTTACTGTTCTAGTTTCTTAAGGCAGAAGTTGAGGTCATTGATATGAGATCATATGGTCTATGAAGGGCAAGACAATAAATATTTTAGGACTTGTAGGCCATATGTTCCCTGTTGCAACTTCTCAGCTCTGCCACTATAGTGAAAATACGACCATAGACAATACATGAATGAATGGATGCAGCTATATTTCAATAAAATTTCATTTATGGAAACAGAGGGAAAGCTGGATTTGCCTATGGGCTGTAGTTTGCTGACTGCTAGTCTACAGGTTCTGTTGAGAAGATGATCATTTACATCCCTCTTAAGTTAGAGTTGAAAGTAGGCAAAGCTACAACTTTAGATTGGGTTCATCTGTGAAGAGCTCAACTCCCAAACTCTTGCACCACTGCCACTATTTTGATTTTGCGAGTATTTGATTTGTGAGGAGTTTAGGCTATAGTTTCCTGTATTTTTGGTTTACATTTGGATTAAAGTTTGCACAACCTAAAAATTCAGGCACTGTAGGAATATTGTTACTTCAATGTTCTCTTCCTTCTAGTGGCTCTTCCAGTAAAATAATTTGGGCAAATACTTGGGATGTGTTTGTGAAATGAATTATTGGACCACAGAGTTTCATTTTGTTTCTGAGACTCATCCAGTTTGCAACATGTCCTGCCAGGTCACACTGTTGTCTGAGACTTGGCTCATTTCTCCTTGTCTTGGCAAAACCTCTCTCTCCATCTATGGAAGGACTGCTTCATTATCCTGTCCCTATATCAGCCACCTGCCCTCATCTGCGGAAATTGTCTGGGAAATTGCTCCCCCAGGAAGTGTTCATTACTCTTTGTAATTCAGTAGATCTAGTCTTTCTGTGACCTCCTTTGCTAGTTCCATGAGAACAAAGATATGTCACATTTTTCTATTACCCTAATAAGAAACAGAAGTTCCATTCTCTTAGAAACCCACTCCAAATTTTTTCTTTTGCAGTTTACCAAAACTGCTCTCATAAAGGTCACTAATTACCTCTATGTTGCTAAATCTTATTAAATGCTTAATCTTCATATTAATTGTCCTAGCAACAGCATTTGAGACAATTGATTACACATTCTCTTCGATAAACCTTTTTTTCCTTGATTTCCAGGAAATGGGATTCTCATGATTGTTCTTCAACATATTGTTAGCTCCTTCTCACTGACGTTTCTACTTTCTCCTGTTTTCCCTACCCTCTTAACACTGACACTCCCCAGGGTTCAGTCCTTATTCTCCTTCTCTATCTATACTCATTCTCTTAGTTATATTCAGTCTTGTAGCTTTAAATAGCATCCATATGCTGAAGACAATTAAATTTATATCTTCACCCCATGTCTCTCCCAAACTCCAGGTTTGTATATCCAACTGCCTCCTTGATATCTCTGCTTAAATGTCATATATATATATGTGTGTGTGTGTGTGTGTGTGTGTGTGTGTGTGTGTGTGTGTATATATATATATATATATATACTCAACTCAACTTAACCCTCTTAATCTTCTACCTGATACCAGGTCCACCCAGAGACTTCCCCATTTTAGTTAATAGAAAGTCCATCTTTTCCAGTCTCTTCAACAAATGGTGTTGGGAAAACTGGTCAACTACATGCAAAAGAATGAAACTGGATCACTTTCTTACATCAAACACAAAAATAAACTCAAAATGAATTAAAGACCTAAATGTGAGACCTGAAACCATAAAAATCCTAGAAGAGAGCACAGGCAGTAATGTCTCTGACATAAACCATGGCAACATTTTTCTAGATATATCCTTGGAGGCAAG
Organism: Phoca vitulina; assembly: GCF_004348235.1. Lineage (NCBI taxonomy): Eukaryota > Metazoa > Chordata > Mammalia > Carnivora > Phocidae > Phoca > Phoca vitulina. The sequence continues at coordinate 37,491 of NW_022589806.1, forward strand.
GGAAATAAAAGCAAAAATAAACTATTGGGAGTACATCAAAATAAAAAGCTTCTGCACAGCAAAGGAAACAATCAACAAAACTAAAAGACAACCTACTGAATGGGAGAAGATATTTGCAAATGACATATCCAATAAGGAGTTAGCATCCAAAAAATATAAAGAACTTATACAACTCAACACCCAAAAAAACAAATAACCTAACTTAAAAATGGGCAGAAGAAATGAATAGACATTTCTCCAAAGAAGACATCCAGATGGTCAACAAAGACATGAAGAGATGCTCATCATCACTTATCATCAGGGAAATGTAAATCAAAACTAGAATGAGATATCACTTCATACCTGTCAGAGTGGCTAAAATCAAAAACACAAGAAACAACAGGTGTTAGTGAGGATGTGGAGAAAAAGGATCCCTCTTGCACTGTTGGTGAGAATGCAAACTGGTGCAGCCACTCTGGAAACAGTATGGAGGTTCCTCAAATTTTTAGAAATAGAACTAGCCTATGATCCAGTAATTGCACTACTGGTATTTATCCAAAGAATACAAAAACCTTAATTCAAATGGATGCATGTACCCCTATGTATGTTTATAGCTGCATTATTTATGATAGCCAAGATATGGAAGCTGGCAAAATGTGTATTAATTGATGATTGTATAAAGAAGTGGTATGTATATACAATGAAATAGTATTCAACTATAAAAAAGAATGAAATCTTGCCATTTGCAATGACATGGATGAAGCTAAGAGCATATAACAAGTGAAATAAGTCAGTTAGAGGAAGGCTAATACCATATGATTTAAATTCCATGGAATTTAAGGAACAAAACAAAGGAGCAAAAGGGAAAAATACAGAGAGAGAAACTAAGAAACAGACTCTTAACTATAGAGAATAAACTAATGGTTACCAGAGGGGTAATGGGGTGGGGGAATGGGTGAAATAGGTGATGGGGATTAAGGACCACACTTCTTGTGATGAGCATTGGGTGATTAAAATAAAAACAAAAAATGTGGGGTGTCTGAGTGGCTCAGTCGTTTAGTGTCTGACTTGATTTTGGCTCAGATCATGATCTCAGGGGCATGAGATCGAGCCCTGCATCTGGCTCCGTGCTGGGCGTGAGCCTGCTTAAGATTCTCTCTCTCTCCCTCTCGGTCTGTCCCTCCCCCCCCCACTCTCTCCCTCTCTCAAAAAACAAAACAAAACAAAAACTTTAAAAAGTGTGATACCATATATATACAATGGAATATTATGCAGCCATCAAAAGGAATGAGATCTTGCCATTTGCAACGATGTGGATGGAACTGGAGGGTGTTATGCTGAGCGAAATAAGTCAATCAGAGAAAGACATGTATCATATGACCTCACTGATATGAGGAATTCTTAATCTCAGGAAACAAACTGAGGGTTGCTGGAGTGGGGGTTGGGGTGGGAGGGATGGGATGGCTGGGTGATAGACACTGGGGAGGGTATGTGCTATGGTGAGCGCTGTGAATTGTGCAAGACTGTTGAATCACAGATCTGTACCTCTGAAACAAATAATACATTATATGTTAAGAAAAAAAAAAGAAGAAGATAGCAGGATGGGAAGAATGAAGGGGGGAAATCGGAGGGGGAGATGAACCATGAGAGACGATGGACTCTGAAAAACAAACTGAAGGTTCTAGAGGGGAGGGGCGTGGGAGAATGGGTTAGCCTGGTGATGGGTATTAAAGAGGGCACGTTCTGCATGGAGCACTGGGTGTTATGCACAAACAATGAATCATGGAACACTACATCAAAAACTAATGATGTAATGTATGGTGATTAACATAACAATAAAAATTTTTTTAAAAAGTGTGATACCAGTACAGACCTATGGCTAAAATCCAAAACACTGACTCCATCTAATGCTGGTAAGATTACAGAGAAACAAGAACTATCATTCATTTATGGTGTGAATTGAATGCAAAATGTTACAGAGACTTTGGAATATATTTTAGCAATTTTTTTACAAAGGTAAACACAGTCTTATCATGTGGTGATCTTTTGGGTACTTACCTAACTTATTTGAAAACTTACATTCACACAAAACACTTCATGTAAATAGTTATGGCAGGTGTATTCATAATTGCCCCAAAACTGGAATCAACCAAGATGCCTTTATATAAGTGAATGAATACGTAATTGGTACAGGCATACAATGGAATATAATTGAATGATAAAAAGAAAAGAACTGTCAGGCCATAAAAAGATATGGTTGAATTTTAAATGCATATTGCTCGGTGAAAGAAGCCAGTCTGACTAGGCTACATACCATGTGATTCCAGTTATATGACATTCTGGAAAAAGCAAAACTATAGAAACAGTAAATATATCAGTAGTTTTCAAGGGTTCAAGAAGAATAAATAAAACTATTTTTTATGATAGGCAATAAAACTATTTTTTATGATAATGGCAATAAAACTATTTTTTATGATAATGTAATGTTCGATATATGACATTTTGCATTTTTCAAATCCACAGCACAAAATTTGCAGCTCAGAAAGTGAATCTTAATGTATACAAATTTCATCATGGGGTCAGAGGACCCCATGAAGAAGTATAGACTATAAAAAGAGAATATAACTGTATTACAAATATATGAAACAACTTTGCTTTAAAGGGATCGGTGAGAAGGTGCTGACCTAAACAACTTTGGAAAAGACTGGAGTTTGTAAGATGAAAGGCAAAGTAGACTTCATATTAGCATTGTATTCTAGATGAGAAAAAATTTTCCCCATGTGGCTATGATTTAACAATCCTAAAACTACTATGCATGTAATACTGTAATAGAACAAATAAGTAGATCATTGGAGGATGGTAGGAAATAACTTTCTCACTATTGGACTCAGAGGTTAGAGATAAGCAAGTAGAGGAGGCTAGGGATCCATGTGGTAATGGACTAGAGTTGCAGACATCAGTATAAACTCATATTTAGCTCAATATTGATACAGATGATTACATATAAAAATCTTTGTAAATATGCGCACACACAGTAGTACACACATACATATCTCCTTGCTCTGTCAGCTGGGAGGGCCTAAAACAATGACACTTCAGTAGCAATGAGCATACCTCATGCCCAGACCTTGGTTTCTATTACTATTCTCCAAAAAAGAATCCACAACTTCTTGGAGCAATCGATAATTCTAGGAATAGGATGGGAAATATACAAAATGGGTCTTGAGCCTCTTAAAATGCCAGAAAGTAAAAAGTGCTCAAAACAAGCATGATGTCGGGGTATGTCAAAAATACATAGGAGTCTACTGAAAGATCTTTCATTGACCAATTTTGAAACGATTTGAGCAACAAAATAAATAAGATAGTATTGGATTATAACTCAAGGTATAAAATTAATATCCATAATTCCATACTGATATAAGTAAATGATTTAATAAATAAATACATAGAGGGAGAATAGACAGATAGTCTATGAAGTAGAATTCCAAATATTTTATGTAGATATTCTGCCCTCAAGAAAGTGGAATATAAATCCCTGTTCTTAAGTGTGAGCTTCACATAGTGACTCCCCTCCAGAGAGTACTGGATGGAAAGAAAAATAAATAGTAAATTTACAATGGAGAAACCTGATGAATGCTACTTTATCCAGGTGATCAAGGTCAACATCAAGAGTGATAAGTCAGGTTGATCATATGAACCTTTGACATGATGTATTAAAAACGGCACTTTACTTCTGTTGTCTTTCTCAAAAAACTCATAACCCCAGTCTAATCATAAGAATAATATAAGAAAATTTTCAATTGAGAGACAATCTAGAAAATACCTGACCAATACTCATGAAAACTAAATCATCAAAAACAGGGAAATCTGAGAAACTGTCATAGCCAAGAGGACCCCAAGGAGACATGGCAAATAAATGCAATGTGATATTCTGGATGGGATTCTGGAGCAGAAGAAGGACTTTGAGTAATAACTAAGGAAATATGAATAAACTATGAACTTTTCTTAGTAATAATGTATCAATATTGTTCCATTAAATATAAAGAGACTTTTGCTCATTTTCTTTTCATATAGCTTAAATGGATCCAATTTATTATATATAAGTGATACCTCAATAAAGTTAATTTTTTAAAATAAATTTTGTTTTTTTGTAATAGTTTAGATTTATAGAGAAATGGATAAGATATGAGCCAAGGGGGAAAACAGAGAGGGAGGTAAATCAAGAAACACTCTTTTTTAAAAATATTTTATTTATTTATTTATTTAATATGTCATGTTAGTCAGCATATGATACATCATTAGTTTTTTATTATTATTATGTTATGTTAATCACCATACATCATTAGTTTTTGATGTAGTGATCCAAGATTCATTGTTTTCGTATATCACCCAGTGTTCCATGCAATACGTGACCTCCTTAATACCCATCACTGGGCTAACCCATCCCCCCACCCCCCTTCTCTCTAAAACCCTCAGTTTGTTTCTCAGAGTCCATAGTCCATATGATAATTGACTTTCTCTGCTTGACTTATTTCACTTAACATGATCTCCTCCAGTCCCATCCATGTTAATGTAAAAGTTGGGTATTCATGCTTTCTGATGGCTGAGCAATATTCCATTGTATATATGGACCATATCTTCTTTATCCATTCATCTGTTGAAGGGCATCTTGGCTCTTTCCACAGTTTAGCTATTGTGGACATTGCTGCTATGAACATTGGGGTGCATATGGCCCTTCTTTTCACTACATCTGTGCCTTTGGGGTAAATATCCAGTAGTGCAATTGCTGGGTCATAGGGTAGCTCTATTTTTAATTTTTTGAGGCACCTCCACACTGAAGAAACAGACTGTTAACTGTAGAAAACAAACTGATGGTTGCCAGAGAGGAGGGGGTGGGGGCGGATGGGTGAAATAGGTGATAGGGATTAAAGAGTGAAGTTGTGGTGAGCACTGTGTGTTGTATGGAAGTGTTGAATCACTATATTGTACACCTGAAACTAATATTACTCTGTAGGTTAACTAACTGGAATTTCAACAAAAACTTAAAAAAATAATTTATATGAAAAAACTTTTAAAATATTATTTTAGGTAATTGTAGATTTGCATGCAGTTGTAATAATATAGAGAAATACTTTGTATCCTTTACCCAGTTTCCCATAGTGGCTAATATCTTGCAAAACTATAGCACAACATCACAAACAGAATATCAGCATTAATATAGTCAAGATACAGAACAGTTCCATCACCACAAGGATACCTAGGTGAGGGGAGGGAAAGAATTGAGAATAGTGTGACTATAAAAGGGCAATAGGAGGGATCTTTGTGTTGATGGAACTGCTTTATATCTCGACTCTATCAATTTCAGTATTCTCATTGTGATATTGTAAGATACCACAAAGTGTCACCACTGGAGGAATCTACCTTAATTCTTCTCTGTGTCTTCTTTTCCCCATAGAACTTATCACAAACTAACGTTCTATATAATTTACATATTTATTATATTTATTGTTTATTTTCTGTCCCTACTAGAATACACTTTTAATGAGAACATGAATACTGAATACTTTTCTGTTTTGTCCCTGATGTATTCCAAGTACCTCTAACAGTGCCAGGTCATATTATGAGTTCAAAAATATTCATTGAATAAGGCAAAGTAAAAATTATTTTAAAAGTATCACTTATTTATTGATGGTATATCCAACCCTGAAGGTTTTTTTTTTCTTCAAGAGTTCAAATCAGAACTCCATGCTGTCTCTCATATTCCTCTTGTCCTATTGACAATGAGTTAGCACTTTTAATACTAGCATAGTTGAGAGTGGGTCTATCTATAGGCTGCTGTTCCTAGGGTCTGTCATCTTATGAGTATCTCCTTGTGAATTCCTAAGGATGGTCTCACATATGATCTGCACCTTGATCTAAACTTTTGCCCCTACTCTGCATTAGCTGCCAAGCACTCTGCCTTTCACAAAAGTTATTTGCAATCTATTTAAGAAGAAAATATGGGCATCTTTAAACCTCGACTCCCAACTTTTTCAACAAGCCTCAAATTGATACACATTCCTGCTCCCTCAAAACGTATACATTTTCTTCTTTCAGATTTCCAAGGAAGCTGTATTCTTGCTTAACTCAACTTCTAGGATCAACTTCCTCAAATTACAGGGTTATGGATATTGCATTTTCAGAAGCAAGGGCATCCTTCCATTTTGCTTCTGTCCATCTCTCAATATATAAACCCTGCCACAGCTGTATTCATATTCAGATCATAATTGTTGAAGAGAGTTGTCTATATTTATTCACTGTTTCCAATTCCTTTCTTCCCATTCTCTCTTGAATCAACTCCAGTCACATTTTTGTCACCATAACTTAACTGAAAACAGTCTTGTAAATGTTACCATGGACCTCTATGTTATTAAATCCAATGGCTAATTCCTAGTCCTCATCTTACTTGACCTATTTGTATTTGACATAATTACTCACTCCTTTCTCCTGGAAGTACTTTTTTCACTTGACTTTCAGGACATCACACGTTCTTTGTTCTCCACTTACCTCATGGTCACTCTTTTTTAGTCTTATTTTTTGTTTCTTCTACTCATTTGACCTCTAAAGATTGGAGAACCTCCAAGGTTCAATTACTTGGCCATTTCTCTTCTCAATCTACACTCACCCAATACATGACTTCACATCTCCTGGCTATATTACCATCTATACACCTTTTCATCTGCCTACCTGACATCTCTTGCATATCTAAGGAAATTTCAAATTTAACATGTTTGAAACCAATTTAGCAGTCCACCCCAAAACAAACAAGCAAACCAATAAACAAACACAGTACAACATATAAACAAAAACCTTACTGCACCATTATTTTTCTCAGTTCATTTCAGTTCATTTCAGTTCATTTCAGTTCCTTCAACTTGCATAGAACAGTAACATTGGAATCATCCTTGACTTCTTTCTTGGTCCTTAAATCTGACCGATCTGGAAATGCTGTTGGCCCTACCTACATACAATATCTCCAACCAACTATTTCTCATTCCCTCTAATGCTACTACACTCGTACAAGCCACCATCATCTCTCAGTTTATTTTAATGGCTTTTACACTGCTTTTACTCTTGCTCTCCTGTAGCCTATTCTTAAAAAGTCAGAAAAATCCTTTTAGTACCTAAGTCAGCGCATGTATTTCTTCTGCATAAAACCCTCCAATGACATACTCTCAGAAGAGAATTTGAAGTCCTTCAAGTGGTCTGTAAGATCTTAACATTATGACTTCCTTTTCTACTATTCATCATCTCAATCAATTACAGCAATTCTGACCTTTTTGCTCCTTGAACATACTAGGCATGTTCCCACCTCAGAGCCTTTGTACTTGCCATTTTTTTCTTCTTGTTATGCTCTGTTGAAATAGACACATAGCTCAAATATTAACTCAATGAGATTTACCCTGACCACCTTATTTAAAATTGCAAGCAATTCCTTTTAACATGCATACCTCCCTTTTAGTATGCTTTATTTTCTCCATAATGTTTCACCTTATAAAATATTTTAAAATTTACTCAATTCATTTTGCTTATTTGGTATCTCACTGTGTTAGAAAATAAGCTTCATGAGAACAAAGAGTTTAGTCTCTTTCGTTCAATGCTATATCACCAGTATCTAGAAGGGAGACTCACAAATATTAGTTACTCAAGAAAAGTTGAAGAATTCTGAATCATGCTCCACTTGAACTGTTTTCAAGGCTGTTCTTACCTGAATATGTGTCACATCCTGGATTCACCCATTTTTACCAGTGTTATCTTGCTGCCACAGCATACACTCAGGTGATTGCTATTGTTGACTGACACTCTCCATCTATAAGTGCTAGTTGCCATGGTCACCATTTGAGGTAAACTTGTCCAAAGTCCACCTTCATGGATTTCCTGTTTATTCAGTACTCTAGATCATAACTTAGAGTTTGCCTAAGTCATTATCCACACCATCACAGTGTACTTTAGATATAATAATTTGTTATAATGATCTCCTGGGCTTAAGCTTCTTGGAACCACAAGGAAATGACTTTTTAATCACATCTTTGTACTGGTTTAGAAAGGTCTAATAGTAAATATGCAAGGAACCCTCGTGCTATAATACATTCAGTCTTATGATCACAACTATTTCTTTTCCTAGGACATAAATGTGCTTCTTGGGAGTGGGGTGAAGGTGGGTTCAATCGTCTTGGACTGAGAATGCCTTAATGTTGTCAGAATGCTGCATACTGCACCAAAACTTACTATCCTCTAGCTTCAGTCTCTGTTATATACTTGGCTCATATTGCTAGACTCCATATTCTGCCATATTGGATTCACTTGCAGGATCCTGTAAGCTCTATACAAAATCAAGTTCTTCCCTAGAAGATGAATTGCATCTAATAAGGGGGCCTTCATCAAGGATGGCATAGCTGAGGTCTAGCCAACACAGACTCAATCTCTTCCACCTGTCACATGTGTCTAGTAAGGTGTTTATATGACAAAGTGAAAGCAGATTTAGTTTCATAGAGTCAGGATACTTTTATCTGAGGAAGATTGTGTCCCAGCAGTATCAAAGGAAAAAGACCCCCTGAATATCTCTTCAGCTGTATCTAGGGAAATATTGTTGGGGAAAATACACCGTAGACTTGAAGACTGGGTGGCCCCATCTGGAAAAGCAGTGTTCTGGTATAACCAATAAGGTCTGAAGCATGGCTGCATTCCTGACCTTCAGTTGTCCATTTGAAAAATACTTAATCCTTATGATAGTTAGGATTAGGATCTGCTGCCAGTGACTTAAAAAAATCAGTATTACAGTGGCTTAAATAATTTAGAAATGTATTTCTCTCATATAAATTCTGTAATTTCACATTTCAGGGGTGACATCGCAGCTCTGCTCAATAAAATCCTTGAGAACATAAGTTCCTCCAGTTTACTCTTCACCTTGTTGAATGCGGCCTTCATCCTTGGGTCTGAAGCATCAGCTGCATTCCAAGAAGCAGGGCGGAGGAAAAAATGAAGAAAAAGGCACAAAGTGCAAACTTCAGCACGTTTATAAAGATGGTTGTTGGAAACTATCACATGACACTTCTACTTTCATCTTTTTGGCCAGAACTTGTCATGAGTAGGAAGTCTCAGAAATTTATTCTTAATGCTGGGCAGCTATATTTCCAGCTAAAAATACTAGTTGCTTGGCTGATTGAGTCTAAGGGCTTGAATCAGGCTCGCAAAGAATGGATATTAGGAGCAGTCTCTGCTACAACCCTTCTCAATTAAGCTACCTTTCTGTTACATGTATGTATAGTACAGTGAGCCTCTATAGGTATATGGATGCACATGTGTGTGTGTGTATGTAGTAGTAGTAGCCTTTATGGGAGAGGTGGTTATAAGATGAGATAGTTGTCTTGGATTTGATTCTGCTTAATTTTGTTGTGAACCTAAAACTTCTCTAAAAAATATATTCAAAATAGAAAACAAATCCATGAACTTGAGTCAGTAGGCCTCAGATTTAAACTTCAATTCTTCCACTAACAAACTTTATGACCTTGGACAAATTATTTCACCTCCCTGAACTTCCCATTGATGAAGCAGAAATAACACAAAATCTTGAGATTACTGTAATATTAATATCAATAATACATATAAATTCCTTGAGCAAAGCATCTGACACATAGTAAGTTCAATAAATAGATTTTATTATTACCTTATTTATATATATTTGCATGATTATTCACATAAAAACTTACCCATATATCCACAGGGAGGCTTTTCAAACAATAGTTTCAAAGTTGTAGTACTGTGTATTAATTTTCAAAGAGACAGTGTGGTTTTATGAAAGGGCCCTAAAGTCAGAAGCCCTGAGTTTTAACTCAGATGGACTTGGGCAATTCACTTACTTATTTTTTTCATTTTTTTCTTTCTTCCCCCCTCTCCTTTTTTCTTCCTTCCCTCCTTCCTTCTCTCCCTCCTTCCCTCCCTCTCTTTTTCTTTTGTTTTCTTTCTTTCTTTCTTTCTTTCTTTCTTTCTTTCTTTCTTTCTTTCTTT
>NW_022589806.1:47526-150391 GCF_004348235.1 Phoca vitulina
TTCTTTCTTTCTTTCTTTCTTTCTTTCTTTCTTTCTTTCTTTCTTTCCTTTCTTTCTTTTCTTTCTTTCTTTCTTTTTCTTTCTTTCTTCTTTCAATTGTGGTATCAAGAATCATGAGAGGTAATAGGAATGCATTAGGGAAAATATAAAGTACTTTCTCCTTAACATCCTTGGTCTCTACACACTGCATGTTAATAACACCCACCTCACTTATTTGTGACAATGAAAATTGTATCTAGACATTGCCAAATGTCCCCTCGTGGGGAGGTGCAAAGTTGACCCCAGTTGAAAATCACTACTCTAGGCAATAGAACAATATTCTATAATACTAAAATTGTTGAACATTTTGTAATACTGCAATTGTTTTTAAATAATCTAGTATGAAGTGGAATAATGAAACTGAATGTCACTATATATCTCAGCCCTAGGCCTTCTAATTGACCTCATCCAGCTATTCAACATCCCGGCTCCTGAATAGTGATTTTGAACAAGGGAGGGAATAGGCCTCAATTTTTGTTATTATTTTTTGGAGAACTCCAAGAACATCATTATATTTTCACAAAATAATTGAACTCATACCTCACATTTCTTATACTTGAGCCTATAGCTCCACTTAGTGGCTAGTGTGGTTCATAGGAAAAGCAAGAATAGTTTTCTTCCTAACTCTAGTAGGAAAATAGATGCTATTTCTATGTTCTGATTTTGTGAAAACACTTAAAATAATCAAGTTCAGCAGAACTATAATCCAAATATCAAATAGTTGTAGTTTCATCTAATCTCAAAGAAAAATCATATTCCCCCTTGATAGATAATGTATTAAGGGCCTAAGCTCACATATCCAAGTGAGGGGACTCCTTTTCTCTCATACTGCGTGATTCTGCTCCAAAAACATTCGACCAAGGTAGAAGGGTCAAAGGAAAGGGAGCAGCTAGTAATAGGATAAAAGACCATTAGAGTAAAGGGGATAATGACAGCCAAAAATGCTATGCAGTTTATAAAAATATTTTTTGAGGGAGAGGCTTTTATTATTATTTTATTATTAAAGTAATGTACGCACATTACAAATAATTCAGAAAATTATGAAGAATAAATAATATATAACCCTACCTCTATGTACATAATTGCTTTTTAACATTTTGGTGTGTATGTATTTTTTTATTCTATGCACAAGGTCTACAGAGAGATAATTGTTTTCTATGAAACTAATAGATAAATTTAGACAAGATTAATTACAATACAATTGAGGAACGCAACATCCATTATTTGGTGATTTTTTTTATAATTGAGAAAATAATGTAAGGGCATGACTAAAAATTCTAAGAGTAAAAAGAGATAGAAAGTGAAAAATAGATATTTCACCCATTCAGACATTATTTTTCCTTTCACAGAGGAAATATATGAAATTAACTTTTAAAGTTAAAAGTTTTTATAAAATAAATATAATATAAAATATAAATATAACATAAATTATATATAATATAAATATACTAATTATTACTTTATTACATACATATAATATAGTAATTATATATTACTGTAGTATAAAAGATAATATAAATAATATAATCCTTAATTATATGGAGTATATTTTTGCACTTTGCATTGTCCATTAATGAATCTGAGAAACTTTACCATCTTGGCCCACATTGATATGCACTATTTTTTTTAAGATTTTATTTATTTATTTGAGAGAGAGAGAGAGAGAGAGAGCATGAACAGTGGGGAGGGGCAGAGGGAGAGGGAGAAACAGACTCCCTGTTGGGCAGGGAGCCTGACTTGGGGCTTGATTCCAGGACCCATGAGATCATGACCTGAGCCAAAGGCAGACGCTTAACTGACTGAGCCACCCAGGCACCCCAGATATGTTCTATTTTTGTTAATGGCATCTTTTCTGCTTTAAGAAATTTTTTATTCTTTTTTTTTAATTCCAATATAGTTAACATACAGTGTTATATTAATTTCAGGTGTACAATATAGTGATTCAACAATTCCATACATCACTCAGTGCTCATCATGACAAATGCACTCCTTAATCCTCATTTCACCCATCCTCCCACCCACATCCCTTCTGGTAACCAGCAGTTTGTTCTCTATAGTTAAGAGTCTGTTTCTTGGTTTGACTCTATCATTTCTTATTCTTTGCTTCTTCATCTTATTTCTTAAATTCCACATATCTGTGAAATCATATTTGTCTTTCGCTGGCTGACTTATTTTGCTTAGTGTTATACTCTCTAGCTGCATCCATGGCATTGCAAATGGCAAGATTTTATTCCTTTTATGGCTAAATAATATTCCATTGTGTGTGTGTGTGTGTGTGTGTGTGTGTGTATACCACTTCTTTATACATTCATCAAACAATGCACACTTGGGCTACTTACATATCTTGGCTATCATAAATAATGCTGCTATAAACATAGGGGTCCATGTATCCCTTTGAATTACTGTTTTTGTATTCTTCAGGTAAGTACCCAGTAGTGCAATTACTGGATCACAGGGTAGTTCTATTTTTAACTTTCTGAGTAAACTCCAAACTGTTTTCCACAGTGGCTGCACCAATTTGCATTCTTACCAGCAGGGCACGGAGGTTCTTTTTTCTCCACATCCTCACCAATGCCTGCTGTTTCTTGTGTTTTTTATTTAGCCATTCTGACAGGTGTGAGGTGATATCTCATTGTATGTTTGATTTGCATTTCCCTGATAATGAGTGATGTTGAGCATCTTTTAATGTGTCTGTTGGCCATCTGGGTGTCTTCTTTGGAGGAATGTCTGTTCATTTCTTCTGCCCATTTTTTAATTGGATTATTTGGTTTTGGGGTGTTGAGTTGTATAAGTGCTTTATGTATTTTGGATACTAACCCTTTATTAAATATATCACTCCCAAATGTCTTCTCCCAGTTAGTTGCCTTTGACTTCTGTTGATGGTTTTCTTCACTACCTGGAACTTTTTATTTTGATGAAGTCCCAATAGATTATTTTTGCTTTTATTTCCCTTGCCTCAGGATACATATCTTGAAAAATGATGCTATGGCTTATGTCAGAGACATTACTGCCTGAGCAATTCTCTTCTAGGATTTTTGTGGTTTCAGGTCTCACATTTGGGTCTTTAGTCATTTTGAGTTTGTTTTTGTGTACAGCATAAGAAAGTGGTTTAATTTCATTCTTTTGCATGGAGCTCACCAGTTTTCCCAACACCAGTTGTTGAAGAGCCTGTTTTTTTCCCATAGGATATTCTTTCCTGCTTTGTCAAAGATTAATTGACCATATAGTTGTGGATTTACTTCTGGGTTTTCTATTCCGTTGTATTGATCTATGTGTCTATTTTTGTGTCAGTACCATACTATTTTCATTACTATAGCTTTGTGATATAACTTGAAGTCTGGAATTGTGATGCCTCCAGCTTTGCTTTTCTTTCTCAAGATTGATTTTGCTATTCAGGGTCTTTGTGCTTCCATACAAATGTTAGGATTGTTCCTTCTAGTTCTGTGAAAAATGCTGTTGATATTTTGATAAGGATTGCATTAAGTGTGTAGCTTGCTTTGGGTAGTATAGACATTGTAACAATATTTGTTTTTCCAACTCATGAGCAGGGAACATCTTTCCATTTCTTTCTGTCTTCCTCAATTTCTTACGTCAATGTTTTATAGTTTCCAGAGTATAGGTCTTTCACCTCTTTGGTTAGGTTTATTCCTAGGTATTTTATTGTTTTGGGTAAAAATGTAAATGGTACTGATTCCTTAATTTCTCTTTCTTCTGTTTCATTATCAGTGTATAAGAATGGAACAGATTTTTGTAGATTGATTTTCTATCCTGCGACTTTACTAAATTCATTTGTCAGTTCTAGTAGTTTTTTGGTGGAGTCTTTAGTGTTTTCTCCATACAGTATCATGTCCTTTGCAAAGAGTGAAAGTTTGACTTCTTCCTTGCCAATTTGGATTCCTTTTATTTCTTTTTGTTTATTTCTTTTGTTGTCTGGTTGCTGTGGTTAGGACCTCCAGTATTATGTTAAATAAAAGTTGTGAGTATGGACATCCTTGTCTTGTTCCTGACCTTAGGGGAAAACATCTGTTTTTCCCCATTGAGGATGATGTTAGCTGTGGGATTTTCATATTTGGCTTTTACTATGTTAAGGTATGTCCCCTCTAAACCTACTTTGTTGAGGGCTTTTATCATGAATGAATGTTTTACTTTGTCAAATGCTTTTTCTGAGTCTATTGAGATAGTCACATGATTTCGTCCTTTCTCTTATTGATGTGATGTATCATGTTGATTGATTTGCGAATATCAAACCACCCTTGTAACCCAGGAATAAATCCCACTTGATCATGGTGAATGATTTTTTATTTATTTTATTTTTTTAAAATTTTATTTTATTATGTTATGTTAGTCACCATACAATACATCATTAGTTTTTGATGTAGTGATCCACGATTCATTGTTTTCATATAACACCCAGTGCTCCATGCAGTACGTGCCCTCCTTAATACCCATCACCAGGCTAACCCATCCCTCCACCCCCCTCCCCACTAAAACCCTCAGTTTGTTTCTCAGAGTCCAGAGTCTCTCATGGTTCATCTCTCCCTCCGATTTCCCTCCCTTCATTTTTCCCTTCCTTCTCCTAATGAGTTTTTATTTAAGTTTTTATTTAAGTTCAATTTAATTAACACATAGTGTATTATTACTTTCAGGGGTAGAATTTTGTGATTCATCAGTTGCATATAACACCCAATGCTCATTACATCAAGTACCCTCCTTAATGCCTATCAGCCAATTACCCTATCCCTCTCTACCACCTCTGCTCCAGCAAACCTCAGTTTGTTTCCTATAGTTAAGAGTCCCTTATGGTTTGCCTCCCTCTCTGTTTTTACTTATGTTCTTTTTCCTTCCTTTTCCTTATGTTCATCTGTTTTGTTTCTTAAATTCCACATATGAGTGAAATCATATGGTATTTGTCTTTCTCTGACTGACGTATTTAGCTTAGCATAATACCCCCTACTTCCATCCCTGTCATTGCAAATGGCAAGATTTCATTCTTTTTGATGGCTGAGTAATATTCTGATATTTATAGCAGTGATGTCCACAATAGCCAGAATATGGAAAGGGCCCAGATGTCCATAAACAGATGAATGGATAAAGAACATGTTGTGTATATATATATATATACAATGGTGAATGATTTTTACAAATGTATCATTGGATTCAACTTGCTAGTATTTTGTTGAGGATTTTTGAATCTATGTTCATTAAAGATATTGGCCTGTAGTCTTTTTTTTTTTTTTTTGTCATCTCTTTATCTGGTTTGGTATCAGGGTGATACTGGCTTCATAGAGTGAATTTGGAAGTTTTTTTCTTCTATTTATTAGAATAGTTTGAGAAGAATAGGTATAAACTCATCTTTAAATATTTGGTAGAGCACTGGGTGTTACACGCAAACAATGAATCATGGAACACTACATCAAAAACTAATGATGTAATGTATGGTGATTAACATAACATAATAAAATAAATAAATAAATAATAAATAAATAAATAAATAAATAAATAAATAGTTTGGTAGAATTTGCCTGTAAACCCGTCTGCTCCCAGACTTTTGTTTGTTGGGAGTGTTTGGATTACTGATTCAATCTTCTTGCTGGTAATCAGTCTGTTCAACTTTTCTATTTTTCTGCTTCAGTTTTGGGAGGTTAAACGTTTCTAGGAATTCATACAGTTCTTCTAGGTTATGTAATTAGTTGGCATACAGTTTTTCATAATATCCTTTTATAATCCTTTGTATATCTGTGGTATTGGTTGTTATTTCTCCTCTTTCATTTGTGATTTTATTTATTTGGGTCCTTTCTCTCTCTCTTTGGATGAGTCTGTCTAGAGTTTTATCAATTTTGCTGATCTTTTCAAAGACCCAGCTCCTGGTTTCATTGATCTTTTCTTTTAAGATTTTATTTATTTTGAAGGGAGAGAGAGAAAGAGTGAACATGAGCAGGGGGAGGGACAGAGGGAGAGGGAGCAGGCTCCCTGCTAAGCAGGGAGCTCAATACAGTGCTTGATCCCAGGACCCTGGAATCATGACCTGAGCCAAAGGCAGATGCTTAACCAATTGAGCCACCTAGGTGCCCCTTATTGATGTTTTGTATTGTTTTTTTGTTTGTTTGTTTGTTTCCATATCATTTATTTCTACTTGAATCTTTATTTTTTCCTTCTTGTGGTTTTGGGCTTTTTGTTGTTGTTTTTTTCTTGCTCCTTTAGGTGTAAGTTGAGGTTGTTCATTTGAAATTTTTCTTGCTTCTTGACGTAAGCCTGTATTGCTATAATCTTTTCTCTTTTCTGCATCCATAAGGATTTTAAGTGCTCTGTTTTCATTTTCATATGTTTTCATGTACTTTTTAATTTCTTCTTTGATTTCTTGTTTCACCCATTCATTGTTTAGTAGCACGTTATTTTACCTCCATGTATTTGTGGTCTTCCCAGACTTTTTTTGTGGTTGATTTCTAGTTTCATAGTATTGTGTTCATAAAAGATGCATGGTATGACTTCAATCTTTTTGAATTTGTTCAGGCTTATTTTGTGGCCCAATATGTGCTCTATTCTGGAGAATGTTCCATGTGCATATAATATGTATTTTGCTGTTTTAGGATGGAATGTTCTGAATATATCTGTTAAATCCATCTGGTCCAGTGTGTCATTCAAAGCACTGTTTCCTTGTTGAATTTCTTTTTGGATTATCTGTCCATCAATGTAAGTAGGCTATTAAAGTTCCCTACTATTATTTTATTAGAACCAATTAGTTCCTTTATGTTTGTTTCTAATTGTTTTATATATTTGGGTATTCGCATGTTGGGTGCCTAAACATTTACAATTGTTTTACCTTCTTATTGGATTGTCCCCTTCATTATTTTATATTGTCCTTCTTTTTTTTATTATTATGTTATGTTAATCACCATACATTACATCATTAGTTTTTGATGTAGTGTTCCATGATTCATTGTTTTCGTATAACACCCAGTGCTCCATTCAGTACATGCCCTCTTTAATACCCATCACCAAGCTAACCCATCCTCCCACCCCCCTTCCCTCTAGAACCCTCAGTTTGTTTCTCAGAGTCCATAGTCTCTCATGGTTCATCTCCCCCTCCAATTCACCCCCTTCATTTTTCCCTTCCTGCTATCTTCTTCTTCTTTTTTTAAAAAAACATATAATGTATTATTTGTTTCAGAGGTACAGGTCTGTGATTCAACAGTCTTACACAATTCACAGAGCTCACCATGGCACATCCCCTCCCCAATGTCTATCCCCTAGACACCCCACCCCCCCGACCCCCCACCACTCTAGCAACCCTCAGTTTGTTTCCTGAGATTAAGAATTCCTCATATCAGTGAGGTCATATGATACATGTCTTTCTCTGATTGACTTATTTCGCTCAGCATAATAGCCTCCAG
This sequence comes from Phoca vitulina, assembly GCF_004348235.1. Taxonomy (NCBI): domain Eukaryota; kingdom Metazoa; phylum Chordata; class Mammalia; order Carnivora; family Phocidae; genus Phoca; species Phoca vitulina. The sequence continues at coordinate 54,957 of NW_022589806.1, forward strand.
TTCCATCCACGTTGTTGCAAATGGCAAGATTTCATTCCTTTTGATGGCTACATAATATCCCATTGTATATATACATACCACATCTTCTTTATCCATTCATCTGTCGATGGACATCTTGGCTCTTTCCACAGTTTGGCTATTGTGGACATTGCTACTATAAACATCGGGGTGCACGTACCCCTTCAGATCCCTGCATTTGTATCTTTGGTGTAAATACCTAGTAGTGCAATTGCTGGATCATATGGTAGCTCTATTTTCAACTTTTTGAGGAACTTCCATACTGTTTTCCAGAGTGGCTGCACCAACTTGCATTCCCACCAACACTGTAGGAGGGTTCCCCTTTCTCCGCATCCCCACCAACATCTGTCCTTTCCTGACTTGCTAATTTTAGCCATTCTGACTGGTGTGAGGTGGTATCTCTTTGTAGTTTTGATTTGGATTTCCCTGATGCTGAGCGATGTCGAGCACTTTTTCATGTGTCTGTTGGCCATTTGGATGTCTTCTTTGGAAAAATGTCTGTTCATGTCTTCTGCCCATTTCTTGATTGGATCATTTGTTCTTTGGGTGTTGAGTTTGATAAGTTCTTTATAGATTTTGGATACTAGCCCTTTATCTGATATGTCATTTGCAAATATCTTTCTCTCATTCTGTCGGTAGTCTTTTGGTCTTGTTGACTGTTTCTTTTGCTGTGCAAAAGCTTCTTATCTTGATGAAGTCCCAATAGTTCATTTTTGCCCTTGCTTCCCTTGCCTTTGGCGATGTTTCTAGGAAGACGTTGCTGCACCTGAGGTCAAAGAGGTTGCTGCCTGTGTTCTCCTTTAGGATTTTGATGGACTCCTGTCTCACATTTAGGTCTTTCAACCATTTGGAGTCTATTTTTGTGTGTGGTGTAAGGAAATGGTCCAGTTTCATTCTTTTGCATGTGGCTGTCCAATTTTCCCAACACCATTTGTTGAAAAGACTCTCTTTTTTCCATTGGACATTCTTTCCTGTTTTGTTGAAGATTAGTTGACCATAGAGTTGAGGGTCCATTTCTGGGCTCTTTATTCTGTTCCATTGATCTATGTGTCTGTTTTTTGCCAGTGCCATACTGTCTTGATGATGACAGCTTTGTAATAGAGCTTGAAGTCCAGAATTGTGATACCACCAGCTTTGCTTTTGTTTTTCAACATTCCTCTGGCTATTCGGGGTCTTTTCTCGTTCCATACAAATTTTAGGATTATTCGACTTTGTTTTAAAGTCTCTTTTGTCTGATATACATATTGCCACTCTGGCTTTTCTTTTGACATCCATTTGCATAATACATATTTCTTCATCCCCTCTCTTTCAATCTTCAGATGTCTTTGTGTCTGAAATGAGTCTTTTGTAGGCAGTGTATAGATAGGTCTTGTATTTTTATCCACTCTGTCACCCTATGTCTTTTGGTTGGAGTCCATTTACATTCAAAGTAATTATTGATCAATATGTATTTACTCCCATTTTGTTACTTGTTGTTTTTGTAGTTTTTCTCTGATCCTTTCTTCTCTTTCTCTCTCTCATTGTTTGCTGGTTTTCTTTAGTGATGCACTTAGATTCCTTCCTCTTTAATTTTTGCATAGCTAGTACTGTTTTTTCATTTGCGGTTACCATTAGGTTTGCATAAAACATATTCTACATATAGCAGTCTATATTAAGCTGATGGTCACTTAATGTTGAACTCATTCTTTTTTTTTTAAGATTTTTATTTATTTATTTGTCAGAGAAAGAGAGAGAGAGAGCACAAGCAGGTGGAGCAGCAGAGGGAGAGGGAGAAGCAGGCTCCTCACTGAGCAAGGAGCCCGATGTGGGACTCAATCCCAGGACCCTGGGATCATGACCTGAGCTGAAGGCAGACGCTTAACGACTGAGCCACCCAGGCGTCCCTTGAACTCATTCTTTACTCATCTCCCCTTCATGTTTCAGATATTTGGTGTCATATTTTGCATCATTTTATTTTATAAATCCCTTATTGATTTTTACAGAAGTACTTATTTTTACTGCTTTTGTGTTTTTTACTTTGTATGTTCTCACTTATGGTCTTTGCTTTCTACCCAAAGAATACCCTTAAAATATGTCTTGTAGGGTTGGTCTAGAGGTCATGAGCTCCTTCAGTTTTGTTTTGTTTCTGTCTGAGAAAATTTTTATCTCTCCTTCCATTCTGAATGATAGATTCTCAGGATAGAGTATTCTTGGCTACATATTTTTCCCTTCAGCACTTTGAATATAATGTGCCACTTTCTTCTAGCCCGCAAAGTTTCTGCTGAAAAATCAGGTGATAGCCTTATGGGGTTTCCTTTGTATGCAACTATCTTCTCTCTTTTAACCTTTAAAATTCATTCTTTGTCACTACCTTTTTTTTTTTTTTTTTTTACCATTTTAATTACTATGTGTCTTGGTGTGGACCTCCTCGGGTTGAATTTGTTGGGGGCTCTCTGTACCTCCTGAATCTGGATCTCTTGTTTCCTTCCCCAGATTCAAGACATTTTCAACTATTATTTCTTCAAATTCATTTTACGTGCCCCCCCACTAGGATTTCTATAATGCGCATGTTATTATGCTTGATGGAGTCACAGGGTTTTCTAAGTCTATTCTCATTATGCAGTATTTGTCTGTCACCTGTTTAACTTGATTGTTTTCCATTACTTTATGTCCTCCAAATCACTGATATGTTCCTCTGCTTCCTGTATCCTACTGTTTATTCCAACTATTGTATTTTTAATTTCATTTATTGAGTTCTTCATCTCTGATATGTTATTTTTTACATCCTTGTTAAGGGTCTTACTGATGTTTTCCATCTTTTCTCAAGTCCAGTGAATATTTTTATGATCATTAATTTAAATTCTCTTTCAAGCATATTAATTTCTCTTTTGCTTAGATCTCCCGCTGTGATTTTGTTGTGTTCTTTCACTTGGGACAAATTCTTGTCTCTTTATTTTGTCTGCCTCTCTGTGTATGTTTCTGTGTGTTAGGAAATTCAGTTACAACTTTTGCTCTTGAAAGTAGTGACTTTATGAAGAAAAGGTCCTGTAGTGCCCGGCAGTGCAGTGTCCCCTGTTCACCAGAACCTGGCACTTCAGGGGAGTCTTCTATATGTGTTGCTGCATCCTGCTATTGTGTCTCAGTTGCTTTCCCTTTCAGTCCAGACATCTGCACTGACTCTCTGCTTATTGTGGGCTGTGCTTACTCTCTGTAGTGTTAGTGAGACCCAAGTAGGCTGGCTCTGAGGGCACATGATCATAGAAGGGCTCAGGAGTGGGACTGTGGTGTTAGCAAAATTTGCACTGAGTCACAAGTCCTCAACCAGATCCCCTGAAACATGGTGGTGGCCTGGTGCATGGCATGCATTAGTGGCAGCAGCCAGAGGCAAGACACTCTGCTGGGCATGGCACATGACATCTGTGTGTGCAGAGGCTGGACATGAAGCATGACGGTGGCTGGAGGCATGTGGTGGCTGGGAGGTGTGCTCAAGTCTTTAAGAAAATTTGCCCTGAGCCACTACTCCTAGGCAGGATCCCCTGAAGTGTGGTGGCTGTGGGGGCATGGTGTGTGGAGGCAGTAGTTGGGTGGGGTGTGCATGGCCTTAACAAAACTTGCACTAAGCCAAGGGTGGAAGCCAGCAGGTTTAAAGTGTGTGAGTCCTCAGGAGAACTTGTGGGTGGGGTGCAATACTAGCAGATTAGATAACAAGTGTCTGTGCAGTGTTGCCTCCCACAGGTGGTCCTGTGTTTATGCTGGGGGAGCCAGGGAGGAAATTGGTACCTGAAAGTTCCTTTGTTCCCAGAGAAATCTCCAACATGTTCTGAAATCAGTATAAACAGTTCTCTCTCCTGTTGTGCAAGCTGTCTCTTCTATGTTGCCTCTCTGCAGGCTGTTGTCTCTTGAAGGCTGGGGACCTGGCTATCACTCACTCTCCTGGCTCTCCCAGTGCTGAGTCAGCTGACCTTAAAACTCCAGCCTCCAAGTCCTGCTGGTTATACAAACTCAGGGAATTCAGTCCCTCTGGTTTTCAAGTCCAGATGTTATCGGGATTTACTTACCCTGTGTGGGTCCCTGGTGCTTTTCCCTCTCCATGACTGCAGCCTCCCTCCCTCCTGCAAGCAGCTCCCAACCACCTTTTCTGCCCTTCCTAACATCTCCTACGTGTCTTCTTCTCTACATTTAGTTGTGGAGTTTATTCTGCCAGTCTTTGGATCACTCTCTAGTTTTTTTACTGGGATGTGAGTGATATATAGTTTTACATGTGGGACAAGGTGAGCTTAGGGTCCTCCTACTCTGCAATCTTTCCAAGGCTCTCTGAAATTAATTTTATCAACATATTTTATCAAACCTAATTATCCAAAATATGATTGCAACCTATGATTAATACAAAACATTTATTAATAAGATATCTTACATTCTTTCTTTCATACTACATCTCTGAAATCCAGTATGTATTTTAGAGATACAGTACATCTCAAATTAGATGCTAAATTTTAATTGGCCATAATGATCTATATTTAGTTTGGTTTCTTAAAACTTACCCAAAAATGTTGAGATGATCTGACAAAGATTTTAAAGCAGTCATAAAATACTTTAAAAATCAATTACAAATTTTCTTGAAATAAATGAAAGATTAGAAAATCTCAGCAAAGAGATAAATGTTATAAAAATAAACAAGTTATAGAACTGTAAAATAGAATCATAGAAATAAAAAGAAAACATTTTAAATGGGTTCAAGAGTGGAGTGGAGATGACAGCAATAGAATCAGTGAGTTTGAGTACAGGTCAAAAGAATTTCTTCAATCTGAACAATAGAAAGAAAATAGACTAAAAAAAGTAAAAATGAACAAAATCACAAGGACTTGTGGGAAAATAACAAAGAGCTAACATTTGTACTATCAGGGTTGCAGAAGGACAAGAGAGAGAAAGAGAGGAATGGAAAAGAATACAAAGAAATAATGGCTGAAAACATCTCAAATATGGTGAAAAGTATAAGCCTAAAAATTCAAGAATCTGATAAAATTCAAAAATGGTAAGTCAAAGACAACTACCCAAAAACATAGCATAATTAATTTTCTGAAAACAGAAGGTAAAGCAAAAATCTTGAGAACATCCAGAGATAAAGAATGAATTACCTATGGAGTTGCATCAATTAGAATGAGAGAAGATTTTTCATCTAACACCATGGAGGCCAAATGATAGTGACACATGCTTTTCAAGCACTGAAAGAAAAGAACTATCTGCTTTGGATTCTGTATCTTGTGAATATACTCTTCAGAAATGAAGGTATAAATAAATTCACTCTAAGACTAAGGAAAACTAAAAGAATTGGTTTCTAGAAGACCTACATCTAAAGATCAGTGAAAGGAAGTTCTTCCAACAGAAAGGAAATGATACAAGAAAGAATCTGTAGACTCAGAAAAAAAGAAAGAAAAAAAGAAAAAGCAGAAAGATAATACAATAAAGTATTTCTTCCATCATGAGCTGTATAAATTGTAATGATGTTTAGATATCACTATGTGAAATGATAAATAATTTACATATCATCATATATAAATGATAATTGAAAAGATTATAACACCATTTGTTAAGTCAATGATATTTTCAAATGAGGAAGGTAAAGCCTATGCGGAAGTAAGGTTTCCACATTTTACTTCATGTGGCCAAATAGGCTATGATAAGTCACGTAAGTACACGTTAATACTCAGTGTAACCACTAGAAAAATTATACAAAGCAATACACTAAAAATCATTATAAATAAAGCAGGATGGAATCTTAAGAATATTCAAGAAACACACAAGAAAGGAATAAGAAACAGAAAAAAGAGAAGTAGATGAAACAGAAAAAATAAAATTGCAGAATTAAGCTCTAACATATTTATGGCATTAGATGCTTACATTAGAAATAAGGGAAGGTCTCAAATTAATAATGTAAGTTCTTACATCAAGGAAATAGAAAAAGAAGAGCAAAATAAATCCATAGCAAGCAGATGAAAGAGATAATAAAGATAAGAGCAAGAAAAAAAAAAGAGCAAGAATCAATGAAAGTGAAAATTGGAAAACTATAAAAAAATCAACAAAACAACATGTTTCTCCAAAGAGCAATAACATTGAGAAACTTCTGATAAGACAGACAAAAACAAAGAGATAGAAGACATAAATCACAACTATCAAAACTGAGTTGGGGAATATCACTAAGTCATTAAATTGACAAGGGAATACTATGAGCACCTTAGAAGAATTGGGCCATTCCTCAAAAACAATAAACTAATAAAAACTATTACTTAACCAAGATGAATTAAACAATCTGAATAGTCCTATAACCAGTAAAGAAATTTAATTATAATTTCAATATTCCCTCCCACCTGAAAAGAAATCTTTAGGCCCAGATGGCTTTGCTGGATAATTCTAACAAACATTGAATGAATTCACACTTCTGCAAATTTTCTTCCAGAAAAGAGATGAGGGGAAAAAGCTCCCCAAATAATTTCATGAAGTCAGTATTATTCTGATATCAAAGTTAGACAAACATAACCCCAAATGAAAACTATAGATGAGTATTTCTCATGAAATTAAATACAAAAAATATTCAACAAAATATGTGGTAACTGAATCCAACAGTATATAAAAAGAGTTATGCACTGTCACAAATGGGATTTATTTGGATGCTGGGAAATAAAAAGCATCCAAATCGTACAGGAAGAAGTAAAACCATATCTATTCACAGATGGCATGGTCTTATACATAGGAAATCATAAAGATTCTACAAAAACTATTACAGCAAATAAATGAATCCAACAAAGTTGCAGGATACTATATAAACACATGAAAGCAATAAACTATATAAAAAGGAAAGTTTTAATATAACTGTCTTTATTAGGAAATAATAGTGTACATAATAAATCTTAAGGAATCTACAAATAGCTCCTAAAACTGTTAATTTAGCAAGGTGATAGGATACAACAAAGTCAATAAACAAAATTTAATTATATTTCTATATACTAGCAAGAAACAATTAGAAAACAAAATTGCAAACAATACCATTTATAAAAACTTCAAAAAATTAAATATAGCAGCTGAATTTGTATTACAGAAGATAAATTTTCATTGTTGCCTTTTGCTAGATATGCTTAGTTATCTTTTGATGAATCTTTTACTTCTCCATACATTTAAAATATATTTATTGTTCTCTTTGGATTTGTTTTGAGATATTTGGGTTGAGCTAAATTTACTTTTTTTGAAATGTTAGCAGTTAGCTGTTTACAATCTTAGTGAAAATATGAAAATAATTTTTAAATGACTTTTGGACTATATTTCTCTCCTCCTTCTCTCTCTCAGTGTTACGGAATATGAAATACTTATCTTTTTATTGTTTGCATTAAGTTCCTAGAACATAGTAGGTTTTTAGCCAGTTGTTAAATGGTTATGCAATCAATATTGTGCTAGGTGACCAATAAAACTCAGGTGTAAAGCTTTGGAATTTGCTCACTGAGAAATTAAAAACCTAGAATTTCAGGTAATGCAGACATAAAAAGGAAATTAAGAAAAAATTCCATTTACAATGGCATCAAAAAGAATGATATGCTTAGGGATATATTTAACAAAAGGAGTGCAAGATTTGTACACGTAAAACTATAATATATCAATGAATGAAATTAAAGAAGACAGAAATAAGTGGAAAGGCAATCTGTGTTATGGATTAATGGACTTAACATTGTTAAGATAGTAGTACTCTCCATGTTGATCTACATATTCAACACAATCTTTATGAAACGCTTGGGCTTCCATTTTTTTTCAGAAATTGACAAGCTAATCTCAAAATGTATACTGAATTGCAAGGGATCCAAAATAATCTTGAAAAAGAAGAGCAAAGATGAAAGAGTCACACTCCCATTTCAAGACTTAGTACAAATATTCAGTAATTAAAACAGCATGGTACTGGCATAAATATAGATCAGTGGCATGAAATTAAGAGTTCTGAAAAAAAAGTCTATACATTTATGGTCCTTGATTTTTAACATGGGAAATAAGACAATTCAGTTGGGGAAAGTGTGTTCAACACATGTTTCTAGTATAATTGAATATTCAGGTACAAAAAAATTAAATGAGTTGGACTTCTATCTCACACCATACACAAAAATTAACTCAAAATGGATCAAAGACCTAACTGTAAGAACTGAAACTATCAAATTCTTTTTTTTTAATTTTTAAAAAGATTTTATTTATTTATTTGACAGAGAGAGACATAGCGAGGGAGGGAACACAAGCAGGGGGACTGTGAGAGGGAGAAGCAGGCTTCCTGCGGAGCAGGGAGCCTGATGCAGGGCTCTATCCCAGGATGCTGGGATCATGACCTGAGCCGAAGGCAGATGCTTAACAACTGAGCCACCCAGGCACCCCTGAAACTATCAAATTCTTAAAAGAAAACATAAGGGAAAAGCTTAATAGCATTGGATTTGCAACAATTTCTTGGATATGACACCAAAAGCACAGTAACCAAAGGAAAAAAAAGGTAAATTGGAGTTCATCAAAATTAAAAACTTCTGTAGTACATATGATACCAGTAATAAAATGAAAAGATTACTCATGGACTGGTAGAAAAAATTTGCTAATCACATAGCTGTTAAATGACTTGGATCCAGAATGTATAAGGGATTTTTACAACTCAACAACAGACAAATAACCTCATTAAAATGGCAAAAGATATGAATATATATCACTCAAAAATATATATGATTAGTCATTAGGGAAATGCAAGTCAAAACTATAATGAAATACTACTTCACACACACACTAGGATGACTATTATTTAAAAAAAAAAAAAAACATAAGTATTTTCCATGATGTGGAGAAATTGAAACCCTCATACATTGTTGGTGGGAATGTAAAATGGTGCAGCTACTTTAGAAAACAGTTTGACAAATCCTAAAATGTTAAGCATAGAGTCACCACATGCCCCCAGAAATTCTACTCTTAAGTACATACCCAAGAGCAATAAAAACATATACACACAAAGGTGTGTGCACGAATGTTCAGCATTATTCATAATAGCCCAAAGTAGAAACAACCCAAATGTCTGTCAACTGATGAATGGATAAATAAAAGAGTATATTCATACCATGGGATATTATTCAACAAGAAAAGAAATGAAGTACATGCTATAAAATATATTAACCTGAAAAACATTTTGCTAATTGAAAAGATCCAATCATAAAAGGCCACATATTGTATAATTCCATTTAAATGTATTGTCCAGAATAGGCAGGTGTATAAAGACAGCATATTAATGGTTGCCTAGGGTTGTGAAAGTTTGGAGGGTTAATGGTGAATGACTACTAATGGGTGTGAGGTTTCTTTTGGGGGTGATAAAATGTTCTGTAATTTGTTTATGGTGATGTTTGCACAATATGTAAATATATTAAGAGCCAATGAATTGTACACTTTAAAGTGGTAAACTTTATGGTGTGCAAAGCAGTATGTTATATGAGTCTGGGAGCTCAGAAGAGTGGTTTAGACTAGAGATAATTATTTGGGTTTTGTCAGTGGATAGATAGAGGACATAAAAATGTATGAGACTAGGGTGCTATCACCTATGGACAAATTGTAAATAAAGAGATATAAGATACTAGAACTGAGCCCCAAGATATCACAACATTTAGAGATTAGAGAGATGAGAAGAAACCAGTAGAGGAGACCAGAAGAAATGAGACCAGTTAGCATAATTGTATATTTTTCTACAGTCATAGTCAACTGCACTAGTGATGTAGGAGACAAATCAGAAGAGAGTGGTATCCCAGAAGCCAAGAGAAGAAACTGTTTCTAGGAGGATAGAGTGATCAATTTTGTCAAACATTACTGATATGTTAAATAAAAAAGGACTGGGAAGAATTGGCATTGTATTTAACATCGTAGAGGTCATTGATGACACTGAGAAGGGCTCTTTAGCTCTTGGCATGGAGTACTGGGGATGAAAATCTGATTGGAATTAATACAAAACTGATCTGAGTAAGAGGAACTGAATAAAATCAATTTGATATGTGGGTGGGTAAGAAGGTGGTTGTTTTTATTTTCTCAGTGAAGTGTGAATAGAGGTCATTAGGTGAAAATGAGAATGAGGGAGGAGATTTTGGAGGATTAAGGATAGAAGAAAAAGTATGAATTTTTAATCTTCTTAGATGTAAGTGGACTAAGGGAATGTATCATGTTACTGGGTGGCATGTCAGCCCACTGGTGGCTTTCAGTCATGAATTAAAAAGGAGAGCAGTTAGCATGCTTGTGTATTTTCTATAGCCACAGTCAGCTGCACTGATGTGGGTGTGGAAGGGATGAAGAGTTCAAAGATACTTGTGATTTTGCCGAGCTAAAGAAAAGCTATAGAATTAAGGGTCCATGCAAAGGATTGATTAGGTTGATACACCATGAAATCTTAGCTGAGTAAGTAAGAGAGTGAGAACTTCTTTGGGGGAGGGTGAAGGGGAGTAAAAAGATGTTAAAATCAATGGATTGTGGGTCCATATGAGGTCAAAGAATTTCTGGAGTCCAGTGATAGTAGGAGTCAGCTGGAAAAATTAGTGGTATCAGAGTGAGACAATTGAAAATAAAGTTGTAAGAGAAGTATAGTTATTGGTAATTATATGGTCCAGGTATATTACTGTGGAAGTAGGTGGCTGAGATAATGTGGTCAAGATTATTTGGCTAGGAAGTCATGGATGAGAGGAGGAAGGACATTGACAGAATCAGTTAAGTAGATATTAACTTTATCAAGGATTAGTGGTGTTGGAATAAATGACAGCCAGTGATAACGTTTTTAAAGAATGAGGAGGAATGATGTGGGGGTCTATACATGACTGCAAAAATGAAGGGGTAATGCATAATATCATCTGATAGCAAGAGTTTCAAAGGTGGGGGCCATCAAGGAGAAAGGAGGGACAATGATCTAGAAGGGACAATGGTTTGGAAGCTGCAACAGGACATAAAGGAAAGTATCAGGGTATGAGGAAGAGGATTATAGAGATGGTAATGAGAGATGATTAGAAATTTCTGGATTTTCTTATCATAGCAATAATAGTGTTTCCTTTTTCAAAATTTTCATTTCTTTGACTGCATTAAGTTGAATCCTTTTTCATATGTCGGTGACAGGATAAACTAATTGTGTTCTTAATTTGTTCTGAGTTTCTCTCCCCAAGTTTACGGAGGGTTTTTCCTTGGGCAGGTACAGAGTTTATATAGTGGAGCTTAAAGGAAAAATTTTCTCAAAATCTCTTGCTGGATTTTTTTAAAGCCTAAGCTCTTTGACACAATTATGTTAGGTCATTCTCATGAAAGAAAGGGAAGGAGGTAATTACATTTTATAAGGGATGAGGTAGAACAAAAACACAAGAGTTTAGGGAGAGAGAAAGAGATTCATCAGGAGTAGGAAGGGTATAAGGAATTCAGGTTACTAAAACAGCAGGGACTCATGCCCACTCAGCACCCAGGGAAGTAGTGTGACCACAGTAGATATAACCCAAGTTATCTGGACTCCCTGCTTTGCCTAAGATTTCCATGGCCAGACATAACACAAAAGTATCAGAGTCACTACAAGGGACTAAATGAGCAATATCAATATTGACTAGTGTAAACCAATGGGAGTATCCCTCAATTTTATGATTCCCCTAGACATTTGTACGACCTTAATGGATGAATGAGGAAAGTCCAAATAATGATTAAGAATAAATTTCCTCTTAGATTGATGGGATGAGCTGGAGTTCAAATAACCATTTTTTTGTTTTCTCGTTTGTTTGTTTTGGTTTTTGCACATTCAAGTTTGTGGAGTAAAATTCACAAATATGTTTTATATTTTCGGATATAAGTTTTTCTTAATTAAGTTTTTTAAAAAATAGATTATTTATTTACTTGAGAGAGAGTGAAAGCAAGAGAGATCACAGAGGGAGAGGGGAGAAGCAGACTTACTGCTGAGCAGAGAGCCCAATGTGGGGTTTGATCCCAGGACCCTGAGATCATGACCTGAGCTGAAGGCAGATGCTAAACCGACTGAGCCACCCAGGCACCCCAATTAAGTTTTTAATTTTAAATCCAGTATAGTTAACATACAGTGTTATATTAGTTTCCAGCATACAATGCAGTAATTCAACAATTCTCTACATTACTGGGTACTCATCATAATTGTACTCTTTAATCCCCATCACCTATTTCAACCCATCCCCACCCACCCACCTTCCTTTTGGTAACCATTACTTTGTTCTCTATAGTTAAGAGTCTATTTCTTGGTTTCTCTCTATTTTTTTTCCTTTGCTCATTTGTTTTGTTTCTTAAATCCCACATATGAGTGAAATCAAATGGTATTTGCCTTTCTCTGACTGACTTATTTCGCTTAACATTATACTCTCTAGCTCCATCCATGTTGTTGCAAATGGCAAGGTTTCATTCTTTTTTGTGGCTGAATAATATTCCAGTGTGTGTGTGTGTGTATCTCACATCTTTTTAACCTTGGTTCCACATCTTGCCTATTATAAATAATGCTGCTATAAACTTAGGAGTGTATTTATCCCTTCGAATTAGTGTTTTTGTATTTTGGGATAAATACCAAGTAGTGCAATTACTGGATTGTTGGGTAGTTCTATCTTCTAATGTTTTGAGGACCTTCCATACCATTTTCCACAGTGGCTGCACCAGTTTGAATTCCCACCAAAAGTGCAAGATGGTTCCTTTTTCTCTCTATCCACACTAACACTTGTTTCTTCTCCTTTTGATTTTAGTTATTCTGACAGGTGTGAGGTGGTATATCTCATTGTAGTTTTGATTTGCATTCCCTTGATGATGAGTAATGTTGAACATCTTTTCATGTGTCTGTTGGCCATCTGAATGTCTTTGGAGAAATATCTGTTCATGTCTTCTGCCCATTTTTTTTTCAAATGAAGCACTTATTTTCCCAGTCTGTCATATAGTACTAATTTTAGTAGAGAGAGGATTTTTCATCACTAATATAACTTGAAGTCTGGAATTGTGATGTCTCCAGCTTTGCTTTCTTTTTCAAGTTTGCTTTGACTACTTGGGGTCTTTTGTGGTTCCATACAAATTTTAGGATTGTTTTTCTAGCTTTGTGAGTAGTCTAATTTGCTTTGAAATTTATTGTATTCATTTCTGACTCTCTTGACTTGTAAGACTCAACTTCATGGTGTTGCATGTTTTCCTTTAGACTTTTGGAAAGATGGTCCCATTTGGCATGCATTTTAATGGCTATCTGTCCACCTGCAAGTCAGATACACTCCATCTGCTCAAAACGTACCTTCAGGGAATGCCTGGAATCTGATATATATCTTCGAGAACATAACTTAAAATTTTGGGATCAAAAAGTATATTGATAAGTTTTGATGACCCTTAAATATGTCTCAAGATGATATAACATAGAGTCAATCTTGTGAAAAAGAACTACATTCAAAACAAATGTTTGTGCAAAACAGCCAGTTGAATGGCTTATGTACTATTTTTATGTTATTAAACAATCTTTGTCATTACTCATGACCTTTGGGTAATTACTAAAGAGGCATAGTGGCCTCTCATGTGTTGCTTTTAAAGTAATGCTGGGGGTGGGTATGGGTGTAATAAAGGGGATTAAGAGTACACTTACTGTGATGAGTACTGAGTAATGTACAGAATTGCTGAATCACTGCATTGTATACCTGAAACTAATATAACACTGTACCTGAATTATACTTAAATAAAAAACAAAAAATAAAAAAATAAAACTCCAAAAAATAAAATTTAACAAAACTTGAGAAGACAATTTTAATTTTAATTTTATTTTGACCTATTCTTTGTTTAATTTCAGGTTTGTAGGGTAAAATCATTTGAAATTACCCAAAATAGGTCATTACTCTTTGATCACCAGACACAGATGGTACTTTGATGAAACAAATGGGTATGTGAATTTTAATTTTAAACTGTTGTAAATAAAATAGCAAAGGACAATCAAGGCAAAAAAAAAGTACATTTCTCATTTTCAACTCATGTTTTATGTCTTTGCTGTATGATAAGCACCAAACAAGGCACTTTGACATATAGGGTGGCAAAGCTATTAGAGAAAGTTAATCCCCAACCTGATTTTGTATTCATCTACAAAGTAGGGTGTGGACTAGCTTCTAAAAATATAAATCCATATAGAATAAATTTTACTCCCTCAGGAACTATATTTTTATCAGTTGAAATGGTTGTGAACAACATAAAACATGATATATGACAATGTTTTCTGAAACATATTTGGCCTTTAATTCATTAGCTACCTTCTACTCAATTTTTGGAATTAAAGAGTAGCTATACTCAATGGCTTTATTATCTTCAGGAACCTGAGTATTCTTAAGTGATGGCCAAAGGCCCTGTAAATAAACAGGTGCTATTATACTGGAAATCATAATGTTGGAAAAGGTTCAGTTAATAGATTTGTAGTATTGGAGTCTGTAAACCCACTGCTCCATTTGAGAATGATAAAGTTACTGATAGCAACTTCTACTCATGACCTACTCTGTCCCTATGCTTTGGTAAAGCGTTCCTAGGATAATGCCCTCTTTCAGCCTTGGGTCATCACCCTGCCCATGCTAACTCCAATCTGTGATGCTATTTTTATTCCTTGGCTCACTGCCCCTTAAAATAGTTGAAGTCTGTGGGCTCTATATATTAAGCTAAATGAGTCAATTTGATCATAGAAGCACTTTGAATTTAGACTCTAAAAGCCTGGATGAGCTTGTCATGTCCAGGTAACCCAACTCATGGATGCCTTACCACACTTGACAAATTAGGACCAAATTTAGCTGGCCCTAATGTGAAAGCTTGATAAACTTCTCTCCAGAATGTTCTGAAACAATAGAATACTCATGGGGTCATGCCTCTAATGAGTCTGTGATCTGCTGAGAGAAGTGTCATTCCTCTTCTCTTCCCAAATGAAGGACTCAGCTTCCTTGATAACCTGCCATAATTATTCCAACTTCCATTTTCAACCATCAGCCAGCACTAAACCTTTTCTTGAATGCTAAGAAACTATAAAACTTTTACTCCTCTCTTTGGATAAGCTTTCTCCTCTTACTTCTTCACTGGACTTCAGGACACTGGGGTGGGATGGGAAGGGAGTCAGATTAAAATTTCCTTGAGTTTTACCCATGCTGTGTGATGCTGTGTGTCTGTGTAAAGTCCCACATATTTTGAGGAAAATTAATCAGTTTCTAATTCTACCATTGTACCTAGAAAAATTTTAGTCATATCAATATAACCCTCCTTAGCCAGAATTCTTAATGGAACAACAAGCAAAACCCCTAATACTTTCCAATCAGTGCCTTATTACATACTTTAAATGAATATTCCCTGAATGAATCCTAATTCTGAGGCATTTTGACAAACATATTTCAAATACTGATATCATTCAAGAATTTTTAAAATGTTTATTTTTAGAGGTTGAACAATGGTTCATTGCAGATTTTCTGATGAAACAATTAACAGTCTCAAAGATTATTTCAATAATTTTTAAAGTTAAAGCACAGATTGAATACAAATTGATTTAAATAGGCACATTTTTAAAAAGAATTGAAGAGCTTTTAAAGATCCCATTGAATGCATGTGGCATTATTCCTAGTTTTATGAAAACTGTTTCAATTAAATGAGTTCTGGCAGAAAACATCTAGTGATTATTTTCTCTAGAAACTGGTAGCACTGAAAATATTAAAAGTTATGCATTCTAACGGTTTGTATCTATGTATGCATACATGTGTGTATATGCACATGTGTGATTTCTGCTTTGCCTATTTTACTATCTAAATGATTATCCTTTCCTACTATTTTAGCTTACTTCAACAGATCTAATCACTCAGAGCTTTTCTTGTAAAACCCTTTTCATACATCATTTTCTAGTTTTCAAATATTTCCAACAGTGCCTTTTATTTTGGACAAGGGCTTTAGTGAAAAAACTAAAGTACGCTAAAATAAAACTGTATTCTGTCCCACTGCTACTCAGAACGTGCTAGAACTTTCATGCTTTCAAGCACAATGCTAGGGGAATTTCTGGTCAGGAGTCCCCCTTCATTGCTTCTGTAAAGAGCTGGGGCTTCCAGGTGCTGATCTACAAAGTGAGGTATAGATATAATTTCTTCTATTATTGTGCACTGACTATGAAATTTAATTGTCCCTTCACTTTGTTTCAGCTGGCAAAGGATATAAAAATTCCAGATGGAATAACATCAAAATTGGAAATATTCATTACCCATGAACCACTTTAAATATTTTCAATCCTTTCTTTTGGGCTACCCAAGATTTCAACCTCCCTTCATGATATGTGCCCAGCTCTCTTTCTTCATGAATACCTCATCCTTTAAAGCTCAGTTACACATCTGCAATTTTTCTTGTTTGTTTACTTTGGGACATCTCTGTAGATTCAGTTCACTATGGTCTCTGTTTACTAGAATAACAGCCACAAAGCACAATGGGAGTTGACTTCCTAAAATAGTTTACTGTCTTACTGCCTTAAAAATATGATTTTAAGATAAAACTTATTTTTGAATCTTAACTTTGAGTAAATATTATGAAGGAAAAAAATGAATTCTTAAAAGACTTGATTCTACACACTACTTAAATGAGAAAATTTTCTGAAATTCAAACATAGCAAGCTCCATTTGCTCAGCAATGAGGTACTTGCACAAAGTTCCCCATGGCTTTTTGGTGTACAAATTTATAATAATGAAGACTACTTCTAAGGAAATAATTTGACATAAATGTTTGTTTTCTCTTTAAACTACTGCATTTAAAAAGTCATTCGAGTTGTAAACACTCAAGGATAAGCCAGTTTTAGGATCACATTATTGTGTCACAGTAACAGAAATGTGAATCACATTTATTTCTTTAATTCATGGATTCAGGTTCTCCTAAATTCTCATTTTGAGCTACTACACTCTTGATATAAGTTGTTAGGAAAATCCAAATCTTCATTCTTGGCACCAAGGTGTCAAGAAATAATGTGCTATCATGAAATCACATATAGTCAGCTGCTTTTGTATTTTGGTTAACCAGGTAGTTTGAAAATTATTATCCCACTAGCACTGTCTTCATACTTCCGAAGCAGAACTAGAGGGATTATACTGAGGTATACTTTGTGGTAGTTCTGTTGCTTCTCTATTGCCCCAGAACTAACCATGGTATTGAGGATGGATATGCAGAAATTATGCTTTTCACCAGGTAGCAGTTACCATAGGTGACCAAACACCACCTATCTATGGCGTCTATAACATATTGGGTGATGGACTAGCATGATTTTCACTACTCTAAATTTGATGAAAGTTGTACTTTTTTTCAAAATATTTCTTCCTTCCTTCCTTCCTTCCTTCCTTCCTTCCTTCCTTCCTTCCTTTCCTTTCTTTTCTTTCTTTTTTTCCCTAAACATTAAGTTCCAACTTGTCACTTTTAGGTTAATTTCTGATTTTACAGAAATAGAAATAGTAAAAACATAAGTATTAGCAGCCAAGGTTTTTGTTGTTATATTTTGTTCTTTTTGTTTATAACTGGGGGAAACTTTTATATAATTTAATCTGGGATTGGGAAAATATTCAATGTTGTCTGATGGTCCCACTGTTGGCCAGATAATAATTTTGATAAATCAACCAATCTGTCTTTGGGGGTTAGAATTTGACGCCTACTTTAAAGTATTTAAAAAAAACTCATTCTACAGTACATGTATACAGGAGTTCAGTCCTGTATTCAGGCTTGCAAGTGTATTATTTGGTGTTTTTTTTTTTTAAACAGCTATTGCACATCTTCAGGGCTTCTGGGGGAAAAGCAAGCATCTAAGACTTTCTTCCTCCTTATCAGGAGGAAACCAGCTTAACATGGTATGAAAAAAACACAACTGGTTGTTGACTGGGGGCTTAAATTTCAAGGAACAATAACGGGTGACCTTTTCCCCTCTATCCCTGTAGTTTTCTCCAGGCATGCAGGTTGTTCAGCCTTAGTCTGGTTTATAGCATAGTCCTTAATATTTTCATTTAATAATCTAAACTTTGGTTCTTTATATGACTTTGCAAATGTGCATATAGTTTGTTGTTATTTTTATTTTTTTCTGAAAAACCTCATTCAGGGCCAATTATTTTGAAAGTTATTTGGAAACTAACTCATTACAGGTTTCTTTACTCCATGTAATAAAATCTGAATATAGATACTGTCCAAACTGTCCAAAGAGTAATATTTGAATTCACAGTAACAAAAGTTACAAAATTTGTGCAAAAGATATTGTACACCATTGGAGTACATAGAGCTTGCTATAGTTAATTTTATATATAAAGCTGCATTTCTCATTAGAACTATTTTGTGCTACATTAAAAGTAAAGTATCTGATTTAATTTTTCCCTAACAATAAAACTGAATGCTCATTTAATCTCAGAAATTTTAAGATACAAATTGCATATTTATGATGTTTGTAAATGTAATAAATCATTGGAACCTTTTAAACACCATAATTGCTTTGGAGCTCTTCAAGTTTTCCAAGGGTCATGAAGTAAACCCGGCTGTGGCGATTACGCAGGGTAGAGGTAAAGAATAGCTTTAAAAAGAGAGAAAGAGACACCATCAGTAAATATTTAATATATTGTAACCTGATATTTGACAGATACAATTATAATTTCAATTATTCCACATCAACCAATTAAAATATTAAGCCATACTATTTACTGAACAGGATTTACAGAAAGAACAAGACTTTAAATTGGTATGGAGTCTGAATTATATATTAAAAAACAATCTTTTACCATATTCTATATAATTGTACTTCATATGGTTTAAATAAAATTAAGTTTTGTTGTGGAATTCATCTGCTGATATTCTTGATTGGTTTTGTTTAAGGATTCCCTTCACTTTAAAAAAATCTACTTTTAGGGCGCCTGGTTGGCTCAGTCGTTGGGCGTCTGCCTTCGGCTTGGGTCATGATCCCAGTGTCCTGGGATCGAGTCCCACATCGGGCTCCCTGCTCGGCGGGAAGCCTGCTTCTCCCTCTCCCTCTCCCCCTACTTGTGTTCCCTCTCTCGCTGTGTCTCTCTCTGTCAAATAAATAAATAAAATCTTTAAAAAAAAAAATCTACTTTTACTCAAGTTGGCTTTACTTTTTTTTTATTTTATTATGTTATGTTATTCACCATACATTACAGCATTAGTTTTTGATGTAGTGTTCCATGATTCGCTGTTTGTGTATAACACCCAGTGCTCCATTCAATAGGTGCCCTCCTTAATACCCATCACTGGGCTAACCCATCCCCCCACCATCCTCCCCTCTAAAACTCTCAGTTTGTTTCTCAGAGTCCATAGTCTCTCATGGTTCATCTCCCCCTCTGATTCCCCCCCTTCATTTCTCCCTTCCTACTATCTTCTTTTTTTTAACATATAATGTATTATTTGTTTCAGAGGTACAGGTCTGTGATTCAACAGTCTTACACAATTCACAGTGCTTTACTTTTAATATAAGGAAATGATTAAATTATTCAATGTTGTTCACCATTGTTGCTGGTGTTTAAGTGGCCACTGAAATTTTTTACTTGTTGGGGGATTTTCTATTTCAGTGGAATGGACTGACATCAATAGATTGGTATTATGAGTTAAACTAACCAGCTTAGAGAGGAACATGTCTTATGAATATGTTCTGTGCCTTAAAGAAAATTAAAACAGAACATGAACATAAATAGCAAACAGAGGCCTCCTTGTTAGGACTAAGACTTTCCACATCCACAATGAATATACTAAAAAGGGTTTGGACATTGATGATGATGATGATGATGATGATGATAACACTAGCTGCCCTTGACTTAACACACTTTATGTGCCAGGCACTCTGTGAGATGCTTACTATATACACATTATCATTAATTTTCAAAATTGTTACCAGAAGAGTTATTAATATTTTCATTTTTGAGATGAAGGAGCTAAGACTCAAGATTAATCAAACTTCCAGGTTCTTACACCTCATTAGGTGGCAGAGCCGGGACTCCATGCTAAGTCTATCTGACGTTGAACACTGGTTCTTCCCATGATATCCCTTCATATTGCAAACCAGTACTTTTCCTTCATGCACAATGCTTTACCCTGGTTTTTCTGATATTAATTTGAATCCTCTGCAATCTCTTCAAAATGTGGATGTTTCCTAGTTTTATTAGGATTATTTTTTCATGCTATTATTTCTCATAGTATGTAGAGACTATAATGATTTTATACAATGCATATATTCCATTTAAACTATCTGAATTGGTTGTTAAATTGATCGCATTACACAAATAATTGACAAATCTCAATATTAATTTTCTTTCCTGTAAAATGGGTTATTACTACTACAAAATGAAAAATTGTTTTTATCAATAGTTTGCCAATTTGGGAATTATATCATAAATATATTTATGGCCAGAAAGAAAAGGATTTTCTTAATTTTCATTGCCTGCTTTATTTTTGCTATAATGGGGAGACATAAACAATACCTTGTCACCTCGGGTACACAGAAATCTCAGCTTCTTAATTGACCTGCGCTTCAGTTCACTTTCCAGAACCCTTGATTGCAAAGAGCGGACTTCGATGGCCTTTTGGCCCCATCCTGTGGTTCGCTGTGTACATTCAAAAGCTACAATAAAAATGTAAAAATCAGAAAAATACAGATTTTTCTATTACTAATAGCAAATTATAACCACAGTCAACATTTTATTATTAAGAGGCTCATTATTACAGTTCAGGTAAACACATTCTGTTTTTCCTCCTTCTATAGTCATTTGGTCATTATGCTGCTCAGCAGTGGTATTTAAGCAGGCTATCTACTGTTACAATTGTGATCAATGTTGAATAACTAGATCTTAATTAGTTTTTGTATTCCCATTCTCTAATACCACAGAAAAAGCTAAGCATTAATTCTATCTTATTTGTAGAAAGTAAAATCTACCGACAGCCATTTTTTGTTTTCCAGTTTAGTTGAGGTAAAGCATTTCATAGGAGTTAGTATTTGTGCTCAAGTGACATACATAACAACCTGATTAACTTCAAAATTAAAACTGTTAAGAATGACTTGCTCAGATAATGACTTTAGCAACTCTAATGCAAGTCAATGAATGACCACATTATAAACAGAACTAAACCTAATTTGATGCTGTTTAGGCTGAGTCTGACTGAGGGAATTTTATTAAGATTTTAACTTTTGGGAGAAAAGATGGCAGAGGAGTAGGGGACCCTATTTCAACTAGTCCCTGGAATTGAGCTGGATATCTACCAGACCACTCTGAGCACCCACGAAATCAGCATGAGATGTAAGAAGATCTGGATCTCTACAAACAGAATATCGCAGGCGGTTGGTTTTGAGGTACGAAGCGGGGAGCCGTGATTCCACGGGCAGATATTGGAGGATAAACGGCAGTGGGAGGGAGCCTGGCTGTGGGGATCCTACACCGCCAGTGAGCGACAGCCTCGCGCTGGGGATGGGGCACAGACTCGCAGACCGGTAGCGTCTGGAAAGGACTTTAGGGGAGCCTGGGGGAAGGAAACCCGGAGCTGCGGGGTCGCGCCTGCGAACTGGGAGTGGCTGGCAGTTTTAGAAGCACAAAGGGCAGAGACATGCCCGAGCTGGAGGCAGGACTGGGAGCACTGCTGAGGGGCGCACAACCCAGGACGCTGCAGTTTATAGCAGCACGGACAGAAACAGACAGTGTGGCCTGGAGAGCTCACTGAAGAACAGACTGCGAACTCTCTGCTCTGAGGCAGAGGGTTGGAAACGGTCTCTTCTGCTCTGACTCTTGGAAGAGACACGAAAAGCCGCCAGAGAACAAAAGCCCAAAAAACTGGTTCCCACTGAGCCCATGCCCCGCCACAGCGGGGCAGGGCAACTCTGCCCAAACAGGGTTTCCTGAGTAACAGTGCGGCAGGCCCCTCCCTCAGAAGACAGGCTGAGAAAAAAAGAGGCCAGCAACCCTAAGGTCCCTAGAAAACAGGTGCATCTAGCTTGGGTTCTGGTCAATAATTTGGACTCTATACATTCCCTCAACCACCCATCACAGAATGACTAGGAGGAGGAACACCCAAAATAGGAAAGACTCAGAGATTATGACTTATGCCATAGATTAACAAATGGATGCAGATATAACCAAGATGTCGGAGATGGAATTCAGGCTCGCAATTGTGAAGACAATAGCTAGAATGGAGAAATCGATTAATGGCAACATAGAGTCTCTAAGGGCAGAAATGAAAGCTGAAGTGGCAGAACTTAAAAACGCTATCAATGAGATCCAATCTAATCTAGATAATCTAACAGCTAGGGTAAGTGAAGAAGAAGAACGAATCAGTGACCTGGAAGACAATATAATAGATAAAAAGGGAAAAGAGGAGGCCAGGGAAAAACAACTCAGAATCCATGAAAATAGAATCAGAGAAATAAGTGACACCATGAAGCATTCCAGTGTCAGAATTACTGGAATCCCGGAGGGAGTGGAGAGAGAGGGAGGACTAGAAGATGTATTTGAGCAAATCGGAGCTGAGAACTACCCTAATCTGGGGAATGAAACAAACATTCTTGTTCTAGGGGCAGAGAGGACCCCTCCCAAGATCAAGAAAAACAGGCCAACACCCCTGCATGTAATAGTAAAACTTGCAAATCTTAGAACCAAGGAAACCATCTTAAGGGCAGTTAGGGGGAAGAGATTCCTTATGTACAGAGGGAGGAACATCAGAATAACGTCAGAACTATCCACAGAGACCTGGCAAGCCAGAAAGGCCTGGCAAGACATATTCAGGGTACTAAACGAGAAGAACATGCAGCCAAGAATACTTTATCTGGCAAGGCTGTCATTTAGAATGGATGGAGAGATGCAGAGGTTCCAAGACTGGCAGAAATTGAAAGAATATGTGACAACTAAGCTGGCCCTGCAAGAGATATTAAGGGGGGTTCTATAAAAGGAGAAAGACCCCAAGAGTGATATAACAGAAATTTACAGGGACAATCTATAAAAACAACGTCTTCACAGGCAACATGATGACAATTAATTCCTATCTTTCAATAATCACTCTCAATGTGAATGGCCTAAATGCTCCCATAAAACGGCACAGAGTTGCAGATTGGATAAAAAGACAGGACCCATCCATATGCTGTTTACAAGAAACTCATTTTGAACCTAAAGATACATCCAGACTGAAAGTGAAGGGATGGAGATGCATCTTCCATGCCAGCGGACTTCAAAAGAAAGCTGGGCTAGCAATTCTTATATCACACAAATTAGATTTTAAACTAAAGACTGTAGTTAGAGACACAGAAGGACACTATATCATTTTTAAAGGGTCTATCCAACAAGAAGATCTAACAGTTGTAAATATCTACGCCCCCAACATGGGAACAGCCATCTACATAAGCCAACTGTTAACCAAAATAAAGAATCATATTGATAATAATACATTAATTGTAGAAGACCTCAATACTCCACTCTCAGCAATGGACAGATCATCTAAGCAGAAAATCAACAAAGAAACAAGAGCTTTGAATGACACACTGGACCAGATGGACCTCATAGATATATATAGAACATTCCACCCTAAAACAACAGAATACTCATTCTTCTCGAGTGCACATGGAACTTTCTCCAGAATAGAACACATACTGGGTCACAAATCAGGTCTCAACCAATACCAAAAGACTGAGATTATTCCCTGCATATTCTCAGACCACAATGCTTTAAAACTGGAACTCAATCACAAGAAAAAATTTGGCAGAAATTCAAACACTTGGAAGCTAATGACCACTCCGCTCAAGAATGGGTCAACCAGGAAATCAAAGAAGAACTTAAACAATTCATGGAAACCAATGAGAACAAAAACACATCGGTCCAAAACCTATGGGATACTGCAAAGGCGGTCCTAAGGGGGAAATACATAGCCATCCAAGCCTCACTAAAAAAAGAGAAAAATCCCGAATTCACCAACTAACTCTACACCTTAAAGAACTAGAGAAAAAGCAACAAACGATGCCTAAGCCACACATTAGAAGAGAAATAATTCAGATTAGAGCAGAGATCAATGAATTAGAAACCAGAAACACAGTATATCAGATCAATGAAACTACAAGTTGGTTCTTTGAAAGAATTCGTATGATCGATAAACCACTTGCCAGACTTATCCGAAAGAAAAGAGAAAGGACCCAAATTAATAAAATTATAAATGAAAGGGGAGAGATCAGGACTAACAGCTAGGAAATAGAAACAATTATTAGAAATTATTATCAACAACTATAAGCCAATAAGCTGAGCAATCTGGATGAAATGGATGCCTTTCTGGAAACCTATAAGCTGCCAAGACTGAAACAGGAAGAAATTGACAACCTCAATAGGCCAATAACCAGTAATGAGATTGAAGCAGTGATCAAAAACCTCCCAAAAAACAAGAGTCCAGGGCCTGATGGATTCCCTGGGGAATTCTACCAAACATTCAAAGAAGAAATAATACCTATTCCACTGAAGATGTTTCAAAAATTAGAAACAGAAGGAAAGCTTCCAGACTCATTCTATGAGGTCAGCATGACCTTAATCCCCAAACCAGGCAAAGACCCCATCAAAAAGGAGAATTTCAGACTGATATCCCTGATGAACATGGATTCCAAAATCCTCAACAAAATCCTAGCTAATAGGATCCAACAATACATTAAAAGGATCATCCACCAGAAACAAGTGGGATTTATCCCCGGGATGCAAGGGTGGTTCAACATTCTCAAATCAATCAATGTGATAGAACACATTAATAAGAGGAGACAGAAGAACCATAGGGTCCTCTCAATTGATGCAGAAAAAGCATTTGACAAACTACAGCATCCTTTCCTGATTAAAACTCTTCAGAGTATAGGGATAGAGGGAATATTCCTCAAGTTCATAAAATCAATCTATGAAAAAACCCACAGCAAATATCATCCTCAATGGGAAAAACCTGAGAGCCTTTCCCTTAAGATCAGGAACACATCCAGGATGCCCACTCTCACCACTACTGTTCAACATAGTACTAGAAGTCTTAGCAACAGCAGACAACAAAAATAAATAAAAGGTATTCAAATTGGCAAAGAAGAAGTCAAACTCTCTCTTTTCACAGACGACATGATACTTTATGTGGAAAACCCAAAAGACTCCACCCCCAAATTACTAGAACTCATCCAGCAATTCCGTAATGTGGCAGGATACAAAATCAATGCACAGAAATCAGTTGCTTTCTTATACACTAACAATGCATTTGTAGAAAGAGAAATTAGAGAAATGATTCCATTTACAATAGCACCAAAAACCATAAGATACCTTGGAATAAACCTAACCAAAGAGGTAAAGGATCTATACTCTAGGAACTACAGAACACTCATGAAAGAAATTGAAGAAGACACAAAAAGATGGAAAAATATTCGATGCTCATGGATCGGAAGAATAAACATTGTTAAAATGTCTATGCTACCCAGAGCAATCTATACCTTCAATGCCATCCCAGTCAAAATTCCAATGACATTTTTCAAAGTGCTGGAACAAACAATCCTAAAATTTGTATGGAATCAGAAAAGACCCCAAATCGCCAAGGAAATGTTGAAAAAGAAAAATAAAGCTGGGGGCATCACGCTGCCCGATTTCAAGCTATATTACAAAGCAGTGATCACCAAGACAGCATGGTACTGGCACAAAAACAGACATATAGACCAATGGAACAGAATAGAGAGCCCAGATATGGACCCTCAACTCCATGGTCAAATAATCTTCAACAAAGCAGGAAAAAATATGCAATGGAAAAAAGACAGTATCTTCAATAAATGGTGCTGGGAAAATTGGACAGCCACATGCAGGAGAATGAAACTCGCCATTCTCTAACACCATACACAAAGATAATCTCAAAATGGATGAAAGACCTCAATGTGAGACAGGAATCCATCAAAATCCTAGAGGAGAACATAGGCAGTAACCTCTTTGACATCGGCCACAGCAACTTCTTTCAAGATTCATCTCCAAAAGCTAGTGAAACAAACGCGAAAATGAACTTTTGGGACTTCATCAAGATCAAAAGCTTCTGCACAGCAAAGGAAACAGTCAACAAAACAAGGAGGCAACCCACAGAATGGGAGAAGATATTTGCAAATGACACTACAGATAAAGGGCTGGTATCCAAGATCTATAAAGAACTTCTCAAACTCAACACCCAAAAAACAAATAATCAAGTCAAAAAATGGGCAGAAGACATGAAAAGACACTTCTCTGAAGAAGACATACAAATGGCTAACAGACACATGAAAAAATGTTCATCATCATTAGCCATCAGGGAAATCGAAATTAAAACCACACTGAGATACCACCTTACACCAGTTAGAATGGCAAAAATGGACAGGGCAAGAAACAACAAATGCTGGAGAGGTTGTGGAGAAAGGGGAACCCTCTTACACTGTTGGTGGGAATGCAAGTTGGTACAGCCCCTTTGGAAAACAATGTGGATGTTCCTCAAAAAATTAAAAATAGAGCTACCCTATGGTCCAGCAATTGCACTCTTGGGTATTTACTCCAAAGACACAGATTAGTGAAAAGAAGGGCCATATGCACCCCAATGTTCATAGCAGCAACAGCCAAACTGTGGAAAGAGCCCAGATGCCCTTCAACAGATGAATGGATAAAGATGTGGTCCATATATATAATGGAATATTACTCAGCCACCAGAAAGGATGAATACCCAACTTTTACATCAACATGAATGGGACTGGAGGAGATTATGCTAAGTGAAATAAGTCAAGCAGAGAAAGTCAATTATCATATGGTTTCACTTATTTGTGGAACATTAGGAATAGCATGGAGGACACTAGGAGAAGGAAGGGAAAAATGAAGGGGGCGGAAATCGGAGGGAGAGATGAACCATGAGAGACTATGGACTCTGAGAAACAAACAGGGTTGTAGAGGGGAGGGTGGTGCGGGGATTGGTTAGCCCGGTGATGAGTATTAAGGAGGGCACATACTGCATGGATCACTGGGTATTATACGAAAATAATGGATCGTGGATCATCACATCAAAAACTAATGATGTATTGTATGGTGACTAACATAACATAGTAAAATTTAAAAAAATTAAAAAAAGATTTTAACTTTTGGACCCTGTGTCACCTATGTGGTGACAATAAAGATTATGACAATTGGATGTTGACAGATAGTGACTACACTTATCGTGGTGGGCACTGAGTAATATAGAATTATAAAATCACCATGCTGTATACCTGAAACTAATATAACATTGCATGTGAACTATACTTCAATTAAAAAAAAAAAAATATGACAGGGGCGCCTGGGTGGCTCAATCGTTAGGCGTCTGCCTTCGGCTCAGGTCATGATCCCAGGGTCCTGGGATCGAGCCCCGCATCGGGCTCTCTGTTCAGCGGGGAGCCTGCTTCTCCCTCTCCCACTCTGCCTGCTTGTGTTCCCTCTCTCACTGTCTCTCTCTGTCAAATAAATAAATAAAATATTTAAAAAAAAATATGAGAATTGCCTTAAAGCAGAAAACCTAATTATGTAAATAGCCATATACTCTCTGGTGCTGTAAGGTATTTTCTGACACAGGGAGCAGTATTATCATTAAATGTTTAACTTTTAAGTTGATTTTTTATGTACTTCATAGGAAAGTAAATTTCCATAAATAAATTCAATCCTGTACTTAAAATAATATCAAGATTTTGAGTCAAGCTGAAATAGTCTAGAAAACACCAAAACAAAGCATCTTCATTCCCGTTATAAACATGACTAAAATCAGAATTCAGTTCACTAGACTTTACATTTTCTTGTATTATAAACACAATAAACTGAGTTGTTATAATAGTAATATAGTTTAAAATTTTTTCTTTATCATTCTAAAAAGTTCTAGAATGCCTTTGTTTAAACCAAAATTTACCTGTCCTATGTATGTACACACTAAATATGCATAAAAGGACTCGTGAAAAATTATTAAAACTTTGATAAAAGTGACTTTTCATAGGCATAGCGTGAGGCATTTTGAATTCCTCAACTAAAACTTAACTAAGCATTTATGATCTCTTGTTTCCTTTTCATTATAATTCAAAATATTTATGTGTATGAAATTGATCACAAAATTGTAATTAAATTACAATTGCATTTTTATAACTACATTTTCAATTGTATTTTTATTCAGAAAAATGGCGCTCCTGGAAGAAGACTTTATAAATCCAGTTTCAAACAGGAATTAAAATCACTCCATATACAAAGAAAGTGAGGGGAATCCATGACCTGAGTGATGGAAATAAGTAATAGATTTAGTCTATTCGGATTTGAATTTTTGTCACCAATGTGAATACTTCATTAAAATTGGTATTTTGTCAACAACCACACAGAGCAAAAAATTCTAAATTTAATACTTGCTGAGTCCAAGCACACCATTCATATGGCATTACATAATTTCTACCTTAATTCTGGAAAACATTAATTTGCCATTTAACCTAGCAACTGAGCTAGCTTGCCTATGAAATGGGATCCAATGATTTGGAATGGGAATGCTTAGTGATACCTGATGTCATTGCTAAGCTTCTATATATTTGTTTGAATATACAAAGCAATGATCTTATTATTGAAAATATCTATTATATCTCAAGAAATGTACATTTTAGATTGAGGAAATCTAGATCTAGGTTAGTTTTAAATAGCAAAGCAGTTGTTTTTAGACAGAAAGGGAAATTGATTTCCTTAATAAAAATGTTATAATGTAGTCTTTAATATATTCTCAAAATATCCTTAATACACAAACCAAAACATCACATTCTTATAGTGCTATAATTTATTTTACATAGAGAGAGATGTTTTTCAAATTCTTGCAACTTAAAATAGCTTTTTGTTTTAGGTCAGAAATTGTCCTGCTTAAGGACAAGAGCTTACCAGATGATATTTTAAGACCCCTTTGATTCCTACGATTGTCTAGTGGCATAAATATAGGGGTTTGCTCAGTTTCCCATTTGAACTGAATTTCCTTATTTCATTTTCTGATTAAAATATTGATCACAAAAGTAACATTGTAAAGGTTAGAACAAGATTCATTATTTTCAGTTTATTTTGCCCCAGATCTGTCAATTATAATCATATATCCCTGTCACTTAAAATGGTTTTAAGCCCTTGGGAGTTCTTCCCTGTTTGAAGAAATTAGAAGAGGTTTTCAGGACAATTGTTAACACTATGTGTGCAAAAAGAAAGGACTCTGCAGATGCAATGCAAAGTGCCATCATCCCATAATGAAAGAAATGTCCATTAAAAAGCAGTTCAAACTGGTCTTTAAAGCTACATGGGGATCACATTTAGCCACTTCATAAAGATTTCAGAAACTTCTGGCTCCTTAATAGACAAACTACCTTTCTCTCTCTATCTCTCCTTCCTTCCCTTTAATTCTCCTTCCCCTTTTTCCTTTATTTGCTTCATTAATCCCCTCTCCTTTTCAGGAACATTTATCCTCCATCAAATCATTCTACTCTCCCTAATATTTGTACTGTTCATATGCATTCTGTTCCCTGTCTAGAATCACTTTTGTAGTCACCAAGCCTCAGAGACATACACAAGAGTCTCAAATTATTCATATTTTCCAGATCAGCAGTTCTGCATTCGTCAAGAAAAAAAAAAATGTCCTGGCCTGATGAAGATGAAAGGCAGTATTTTTATGTTGCCATCTGGATAGTACCTAATAGGCATTCCAGACAGTATACAGTATCCTAAATTAACCTGATATGCCTTGAGAAAATGTGATATTTCAGAAAACAGAAGTTTCTCTGAGATCATATAAAAGAGAAACATTTTTGTACATACCTACTGAAGACGGTATGTCTTTCCACACTTCAAGGATCTTCTTGAAGAGTTGTTCATTTGCTTCCATTGAAGGGGCTTCAGCATTGAATGTGAGCATCATGCCAATTCCCAAGGAATCAGGTAAAATGATGATATTCTGTGGTATAATGATTTCCAGGGGCTGGAATTATGTTTCATAAAGATTTATACGTCCAACATTTTATCACTACTACTTTAATTGAAGCAGCTTGGCTGAGCAATAAAGACAAAAAGGGGTTCGAAGTACAGAGAGGAAGAGAAACTTCTACATTAATATTAAACAGCATGCTATCCAACACTTGAAAAGAGCCTTTCCTATGTCATAAAGGCATCACTGTTTAGTAGTGTCCTTTATATTTAGGAGAAAACTTTGAAAAAAAGAGATATATTCCCAACAGAGAAAAATTTGTTAAAATTTAACAAAATGTGTATAATGATTAAAGAAACATTACTTGTTACAGAGTGGGACTTCAGATTCATTTCAGCACATTAATGAATAATTTAGTGATGAATATGTGAAGCAACTAACAAATACGCAATCACTGGTTATCTAGCCAATTCATTTAAATCAAAAATAGAAAATTAACTTAAAAATAGCTTGAGCTTAAAATGTTTACAAGGGGCAACTTTATAATATTCATCACTACTTGAAATATAACAGTCATTCTCCCTTCACAAAAAATGTAGGATTTCTTATCCAATTTATAAATCACAAAATGTCTTCAATATATAAATAGAGATGTATTAGGTGACATAATATGAAATACTAAGAAATATATAAAAATTCATAAATTTTATGATGCATAAAACAATGTGACCAAATTTACTTAAACTACAGAAATTGCCACATTAATAGTATTTCCCTGAGAAATGAACCATTACATTCCTTTATTATTTCTCTAAATTAGCAAGTTACAAGAAAAAAAGGTCAGAAACTATACTTGCCAAACCCAGCGTACTCAGGCCAAGTGCTTGAGGCCATGTCTCAGCAACAACAATCCTTAAAACTAAAATGGGGATCCAGAGGCGAAAAGCAATTTTAATACGTTCCCTGGGCACTTGCATGAGCAATTGAATCAAAAAAGAGATGAAGGAAGAGAGAAAAAGAAATTGCAAGAAAGAAGGTTGTCTCAAAAAAAAATCTGTTTAGAATAAAGCTGGACTGCTGTAAATCCAGAAAGTCCCAGAGGTGATTTCTTGCTTCTCAGATGATTCCTGCAGTAACCAGATATTCTTTAGGACACATGGCTCCCTTGTAGCATTACAGGTTTTGTAATCTGGCACTCTTGGAAAAATATCATTTTTAGTACATTCTGTTTCAGAAGAACTCCCCTCCCTTTTATTAGAGTCCTTTCTCTTTTAATGGGTCAGGACACTACGGCATTTAGCTAAAAATACTATTTTTGAATATACTTAAAGTATCCTAATTAGGTCAGAAAATATATATATTTTTTAAACCGATCTCTCATTCTTGCTTCTATGATACTGAACTGATTGCTTCAAAAGGAAATAATTCTTGCTTGGTAATCAAGTGGAACACAGAGTGCAATCTTCTTGAATGATGTTTCAAATAAGTATAAACTTGGACCAATATTGCAATGTTTAATATGGCACTAGCTTCAAAATAAAGGCTATCTGCCATTACATAAAAAAAATAGGATGCAGGAAGCTATGGAACACTCCAACTGAAAAGTACTATAACACTTATATGAACTCATATCTAAGTGGCTTTGGCTGGGCTCAGTTCAATATTTTCTACATTATAAACAGGGTGATTTCTACATACTCATAGGTGACAACTGAATGATGAGCTAATTAGATTGTTAATATGACCGAAAAAAACACGTTTTTTTAAAAATGTTTCCACTATTAATTTGACAAATGCTCTATGTAATTTGTCAGAGATGTATGAGACAATTCTGAAAGCTATGCAAAATATGACATTACTACAGTGATTTAAGGTACTTAAAAGTTT
Source organism: Phoca vitulina (assembly GCF_004348235.1). Lineage (NCBI taxonomy): Eukaryota > Metazoa > Chordata > Mammalia > Carnivora > Phocidae > Phoca > Phoca vitulina. The sequence continues at coordinate 86,769 of NW_022589806.1, forward strand.
TCTCCTGGACTTTATATAATGCTAAACTGTTGAAATTTTAGTTGTCAACAAACTGGGGAATTAAAAAAGGGTGAAGCAGAGATTTGTTGGTTCAGCCCTTTCTTTTAAATATAATTTTCCATAAACAAATATCACTGTTACCATCAAATTTGAGACACAGTAGAATTATATTTTGTATGGTGCATGTGTATATGGGGGTATTATGTTTGAACCCTATATAAATGATGTATATAGTATTTTTATAATTATCCATATTTTAGATATTGTGCCATAGAATCATTATTTATAATTATTTAAGAATTAAGAGTTGAAGTGCATTAGCTTTTAAAATGCTGAATCTTTTAATCAGAAAGTCTGTAATTGATACTATAAGAGGACACTTTATGATACTTTGCTATATATCATGGTTAAAGTACTACAATTTGGATAAAGAAGGGGGATAATAATGCTGCAGTACTGGTGTATTCTTAAAGAATCTGTTTATGTATTATGGGGTACAGAAGGAATAAAAGCAAAGACTGCAAACTCATTCATCTATTAGGACTGGTTATTATAAATTTATAAAGGTGGATGGATAGGCAATGTGTAGTATATAGTCCATCTAAAAGGGGGCAGGTATAAAAAAATTTAAAAAAAAATAAAATAAAAGGGGGCAGGCACGAATCATTTCTAGTTGATAATGGCCAGATAGTAATAAGGGCCAGATGTTATCAGATCTTTTGGTTCATCAATAGAAGTCCAGATTTTTAAGTGTAAACTCTATTCATTTAAAAACAAACAAACAAAAAAACTGTGCCAGACAAACAAAATCTACCCGAAGAATACACTCAGCTGTCTGGACTAAGAAACCATCAGTGATTTCTGTTTATCCCTTACTACTTTCTGGCACTCTATACTTACCTTTTAGGTTTCAGTTCCAGTACAGATATTGATAATCATATTTTTAAATCTTTAAGAGTTTTGACAGAAAAACTCAAATTATGGTGTACAATAATTTCTAGGGATCTTACGTTATTTGGCAGAGTCACATCAGACATAACCTCAGATTCTGCATCAATGATGTGATATCCATCTGCTGAGCTGAAGAAAATCTTTAGTCTTTTTTCAGAACCAATAGCCAGGTCAACTGTCACTGGCTTATGACCAACTGTTGGAAACACCTGTAGATATAAAACCAAATATGGCCAAAAGGCCAAAAATGACACTCTAAGGCAAAAATTCCCCCTGCCCTTTTGTTTAACAGGTTTATACAACCCTCGTTGATTCTTTAAATTACATAATATATTTAGACTATGTATTATGACTTTTTCTTAGGTCTGTTACTACCACAAGAACATAATTATATTCAGTTTGTAAATTTTGAGTTTCCCTTCAGAGGCCAAATCTCCAATGATCATAAGAACCTTGTATGGCCCTGCACTCTGTTTGCTGTCTTTAAATTCCTTGCCTTGAGCTTCAGCAAATGAAGGAGCTCATCTGGTCTCTTAAACCGGTTCGCTGGATCAGCTGCCTGTATTTTTGCCAGTATTCGTATATAGGCTTCATAGGACATGTAGTCTCCTTCGGAGTCTGCTGATTGATCAATGCATACTTGGTAGGGAATGAAAAAGGCCAGACATGTTAACCTACCATAGACTGGATGTACTCTAGGCTCCCATGTTTCCAAGTCCAAGGAAACAAAAAGCCAAACAGGATTCATTGCTATGTTCAGGTCACAGTAGAGGACTGGGCATCACAGGATTCACCATACTGTAGTCATGAGGTGAGATTCAAGAACTGGAGGGAGGACTTAGATCAGGAACTGTATATCGGCTAGACAGACTGTTTGTACTTATCTTCTTTGTTTTCCAGCTCCATATCAGGCAGCTCTGACCAATCAGCAGACAGCCAAGAACAAACCCATATCCAAATACGGACAGCTGACCCAAGGCCCAATTTAGGGAGATCAGATCAGAGATATAATTTGTGTCAGGGCAGACACAGACTGTCTATATAGTAGTCTGTGCTATTTACAAAAGAACATATTTATTGTACAAATAGACATCCGGAGGCAGTCATAAAAATTAGTCCATCTTTATTGCATATGTGTGATGTTTTGGCTGCAAAATATACCATGTAAACAGACTTGACCTAAGATACAAAATTATTTCATAAATACCTTGCTGGAGTCTATCATGATGTGTCCTTAATCAGTGCTTTGTAAAAACTTGTCCATTGACCAGCTAGTTCAAAGCCACCTGGAACATTTGTTAAAAATATGGATTCCCAGGCCCCACTCCAGACCTACTAATTCAGCCTGAAGTTGGGTCTGAGATCTAAACTTTTAACAAATGCTCCAGATGATTCTGATGTACACTCCAGATTAGGAGTTACTGGCCTCTATATAATGCTCCCAGTTCATTAATCAGTCCTCACTGCTATGGAATAAACACAAAATAATCCTATTGACATAGAATTCTGGAGTATCATTAAAAATAATAAAGATAAAAAGAATCCCCAGTTTATGAGATGAGATTAAAAAATCATTAGCAACTTAACTGTTTGGGACACCAATTGGTTACCTTAAGAGGCTGATCCATAGAAGTTCAGTTAAACCATAATAAAGGTGGAAATATTACTGGTAATCCAATAAGCCTAACCACCATTCCTTGCAATAGTTCTGGAGAGAAATGTGTTTAGAGTTCCAGCTTGGAAGAAATATAGACCCGCCCTGCCCTTTCCTCCCCACCCCATCTATTGTAGTCCTGGTAATTAGAGCAAAGGCTTTCTCTTCCCTCATTCCTCTTCCAGTGGGGCTCCCCCCTCTACCATTGCCACACCTTTCCTTACCATCCCTCTGCTCTCCACCCCCCACTAAGTGAGAACAGGGACTTTCTTAGCTTCAAGTCATTGGGGTGGCACCCAAAGCCTGTGTTTGGGGCTCTAGAAGAGGTCTTCATGTTGACTACAGGAATTGGGAGTGAGGAGCTGGTAGGGAGATCCTCTAAGGGGAGGGGTCAGGGATTTCCCTCACACTCTCCTTTGCTGTGGTGTCTGTGAATTATCTAAAAAAGGGTTAAATGATAATTATTTACATGGTATAGTCAAATTACATTAACTGTAGAAGAATGGTATATAATTTTGCTACTATATTTCAAAATATTGCTCTGTTTACAATTTTTCAAAAGAAAAACCATATGATCCAAAGAAGAAGGAGACCACTTACTTTAATAGCAGTGCTTTCATCAAAGGACTTTGGTGCCCAGGCATAAAGGTGAATTGATGACTTCAAAGCAATTGCAATATATGTTGTTTCTTCATGTTGAACTACAATGATAAAATATAAAGAAGTAACAATGCCACAGAGTTAACAAGAACACTCAAGTATTTGTATTGGTCATTAAAAATATTATAACCACAATATAAGAGAACAGATCATATATTTTTAGAAAAGCTATTTAGTTACAATTTGAGGCCTCCCAAAAGGTGACAAAACTAACTATATAGTTTTATGAAGTGTGTTAGCCTTCAGGAGCACTCTGTACACTGAAAACTACAGAACATTGTTGAAAGGAATTAAAGAAGAACTAAATAAATGGAAAGAGTTCCTTTGTTAATCGATGGGTAGACTTAACACTGTTAAGAGGGCAATACATGGATGGACCTAGAGGGTATTCTGCTAAGTGAAATAAGCCACGCTGAGAAAGACAAATACTTATGACTTCACTCATGTGGAATCTAAAAAACAAAACAAATGAATAAACAAAAAGAATCAGATCTATAAATACAGAGATCAAATTGATAGTTGCCAGAGGGAAGGCACACAGGGGATGGGCAAAATGGGTGAAGGGGAGTGGGAGATATAGGCCTCCAGTTAGGGAATGAATAAGTCATGGAAATAAAAGGTACAACATAGGGAATACAGCCAATAATATTATAATAACGTTGTATGGTGATAGATATTAACTACACTTGTGGGAACACAGCATAACATACAGAGAATTTGAAGCACTATGTTCTACACCTGAAACTAATATAACATTATGTGTCAACTGTATTAAAAAAATCCAGCTGAGCCCTGGTCAGCTCAAGGACTTATGAGAAATAAATCACTGTTGTTTTAAGTCACTAAATAAATAAAAATGTCAATATTTTTTTTTGAAGATTTTATTTATTTATTTGACAGACAGAGACACAGCGAGAGAGGGAACACAAACAGGGGGAGTGGGAGGGGGAGAAGCAGGCTTCCCACTGAGCAGGGAGCCCAGTGCGGGGCTCGATCCCAGGACCCTGGGAGCATGACCTGAGCCGAAGGCAGACGCTTAAATACTGAGCCACCCAGGTGCCCCATAAAAATGTCAATATTTTAAAAAGAGGACAGTATCATCCAAAGTGATCTATGGATTCAATGCATTTGCTATTAAAATCCCAATGGCCTCTTATGCAGAAATGGAAATGCTGATCCTAAAATTCACATGGAATTGGAAGAGGCCCCAAATAACCAAAACAATCTTGAAAAAGAAAAACAAAGTTGAATGACTCATACTTCCCAAATTCAAAACTTACTATAAGCTATAGTAATCAAAACAGTGTAGCACTGAGATAAGAATAGGCAAATAGATCAACAGAATAAAATTGGAGTCTACAAATAAGCCCATACGTTTATGGTCAATGATATCCTGATAATTCAATTGGGAAAGAATACTCTCTTCAACAAATGGCACTGGGACAACTGAATATCCACATACAAAAGAATAAGTTGAACCCCTTACCTCACACCATATACAAAAACTAATTCAGAAAAGTCAAAGACATAAATGTAAGAGATAGAACTATAAAACTATGAGAAGTAAATATAGGAATAAATCTTCATGGCAATGGATTTTTATATTTGACACCAAAAGCATAAGCAACAAAAGAAAAAAATAGATAAATTGGGTTTCATCCAAATTAAAATTTTGGAGTATCAAAAGACACTGTCAAGAAAATGAAAAGACAACCTATGAAATGGGAAAAAATATTTGAAAATCATATATCTGATAAGGTCCTAGGATCCAGAATGTATAGAATGCTTACAACTCAACAACAAAAAGATGATAGATAGGTAGATAGATAGATAGATAGATAGATAGATAGATAGATAGATACACACATACATACTTGACAACATTCGCTATCAGGGAAATACAAATCAAAACTACAACAAGATGCCACTTCACACCCACTTAGATACCTAGAATCAAAAGACAGACATCTGCAAGTGTTGGCAAAGATGAAGAGAAAATGGATCTTCCATACTTATGTCAATGTAAAATGGTGCAGCCACTTTGAAAAACAGTGTGGCGGTACTATCCAAGAGAAAAGAAAACATGCATTCCCATGTACAGACACATGTATGAAATGTTAATAGTAGCCAAAAAGTGGAAAGAGTACAAATGTATAAACAATGGATGTATAAAAATTGTATAAACAAAAGGTATACCTATACAATGAAATACTATTTAGCAATAAAAAGTAAGTACTGATACATGTTATACAGGCTACAGCAGGCATGAGCCTTGAAAACATTATACTAAGTGACAAAAACCTGTCACAAAGACCATATATGATTCCATTTAAATAAATTGTCCAGAAAAGAAAAAAAACAGAGCAAAGGAAAGTAGATCAGTGGTTATTTAGGACTGAGGAGAATAAGGTGAATGTAAGAGGGATGGAATGTGGAGTAATTGCTAATGGCTATGGGAGTTCTTTTTGGGATAATGAGATTATGATAATGGTTATATAACTCTATAAACATACTAAAAACCATTGATTGTACACTTCTAAATGGGTACATTTTATGATATATAAATTAATTCCAACACAGCTGTTTTTTAAAAAAGAGAAAAATGAATAAGAAGTATATGCTTTCTCTCATATAGACCTTCTGATTCTTATGATATATGTTGGTCTACTTGCTAGATTTATATTTTGTGCTAAAACCCTTCCTCCTTGGCAGGAATATTGCTTCTATCCTTTCTAGTCAGATTTCATTAGAGACCAAATATAAGGCTTCTCTTTCTATCTCCCCCTTTCTCTTATTCATATTCTCTATCTCTCTCTGATTCTAGTTATTTTATCTTTTTCTTTTACACTGTTCTCAAGTAGGCCAAAGAAGCATGATTAATAAACCCCCAACAAGCAAAGAAATTCTCTGTTAAGCAAACACTTCCTATAATTTTAATATATGGCAGTAATTGGCATCAGTCAATTATTTTATGGATCTTGAGAGGCTACTGAAAACACCACGAAAGTATGAGTACATGGCTGTCCCACTAGGAGGCAGGCAGTTCTGCTACATAAACTCCTGTTTAACATCTGGGGATCTCTTTCACCTTTGGCTACCAAATACATATAATATGATTTGGAGGAGAGTAGTGATACATAAAACTAGAAGAAAATAGTGTATTTATTTAATTCCTGGTTTGTCTGGGTACTCATTTCTCCCTTTAATGGTGTATGTGTACTTATATACACACATATGGGAACCTATTCTGGAAAAGCCCCTATATGCAGAACAGAAATGGTCAGTCAGAATAGCAATATCCTGCTAAAACTCATATTATGTGATTCCAGCTATCACTTACCTATGCCACTAGCTCTGTCTGAAGGGGTAACTAATTAAAAGGAAAGAAGAAAACAACGGGGATTTGCTTCAGAAATAGAAGAGAATGGGATAACATCACTTTCTAGTTGTAGACAGATGAGAGAAGGATTCTGAGACCATGGAGTTGTTACTTCATTTTGCAGTGAATGGTTGTAAAGAGATAGGACATGTGAAAACACTCTAATCAGACAGAAAATATTTAGCAATTATATTTATGAATATTGACAGTGGGAGCAAGAGCCAGTAAACCACAGAAGAATTTTCTTTTGGACTCATCGCAAAGTTTCCTGGTCAGTATTAAGATAAATTTTCCAATTTAAGGAAGTGGAATTATTATGTGATTCCATTTTACGGCTGTTCCAAGGGAAGATAATATATGAATCTCCTTGCAGGTTATTGAAGATACATCAAGAACATTTATATAGTCGGAGTTATACAGAGGCAAGAAAAGAAGTATCAGTTCATCTGGACTAATTAGAGTGACTGGAAAGGGAAGAAAGGTGAGAAAGTAAACTTCAATAGCTATTTAAGTCAATCAGTATTTTCTCAACAGCCATGATTGTGACATAGAGGGCCCGGAAATTGTCTCAGTGAAATTCACTCATTTTTGTATAGGAAGTTGCAAATTCTTTTCTTTATCTACTCTGCCTCTCACAACAATGTACTTTACTAAACAAAGGAAAGCAAACTTTATATAGCTATAGTAAACATAAAATGGGACTTACGGACACTGAAGTGTTCACAGCCTGTCAACTTATCAATAGCTTTGCAGGCTTCCTCTGTCTTTAGCATTTCCTCTTGTCTTCTTTTACTTTCTGGATCATCATTCAAAATCTTGTTCCTCAGCCAGGTCAAATGATACACCCTAAGTCTGTTCTTATGGCCTGATAGATAAGATAGAGTGTTTTAATTCAGTCTATTTTTTCATATATTAGAAAAACAAAACAACAAAAGTATTTTGCCCTTTTAACCAAATCTTCTCATTAAAGTAAAAAGCACTTTTAGAAAAAACTACACTACTAGATTCTTCCCTTCAGATTTTGTAAATATGATAGCAAAGTCTTTCTTAGTCCCTCACTTCCAAGAGATAGTCAAAATGTCTACCAGCTACCTATGTGCCTGTCTGAAGAGAAGTACAATACTTCTTTGGGACAGGTTAAGACTGCCATGGTACAGCAACAGAATTACCATCCATTCATTTATACTTTGGCTTTTATCTAAGTCATGGTCCTTCTGGGATTTGGAGACCTAGAAGCTGTCCTTGGTAGTATGTATGTATGAGAGGGATATCTGATGTATCGACTGTTAGGAATTCAGGGTTAGTGGGAAGGGTTTCTTTGTGCTCTCTCATTCCAGCATACTTACAAAATAATTAAAGTTTTATTATTTTTTTCTCAATCAAATTTATCTTCACTGCTAATTTTTTTGCCAATTGAATTATTTCTTTTTTTATTGTTATATTAATTACCATACATTACATCATTAGTTTTTGATGTAGTGTTCCATGATTCATTGTTTGCATATAACACCCAGTGCTCCATGCAGAATGTGCCCTCTTTAATACCCATCACCAGGCTAACCCATCCCCCCACCCCCCTCCCCTCTGGAACCCTCAGTTTGTTTCTCAGTGTCCATAGTCTCTCATGGTTCGTCTCCCCCTCCAATTTCCCCCCTTCAGTTTTCCCTTCCTACTATCTTTTTTTTTTTAAACATATAATGTATTATTTGTTTCAGAGGTACAGGTCTGTGATTCAACAGTCTTATACAATTCACAGTGCTCACCATAGCACATACCCTCCCCAATATCTGTCACCCAACCACCCCATGCCTCCCACCCCCCACCACTTCAGCAACCCTCAGTTTGTTTCCTGAGATTAAGAATTCCTCATATCTTCACTGCTAATTTTCTAATTGTAAACCCCAGAAAATCCTTACAATCCCTTAAGGAAAAACAAGCCATTGAATTACACACTTGTTTTCATATGTAGTGACTTTGTATTCATTTTTTACAGTTTATTGTTAATAAGATTCCTAGGCTCAACAATAAGATTCTTACTTATGTGATTAATCTTACATATGTTTTTACATGACATCTTCTGAAGCAGCATTAGAATTCAGACATCTATGTCTATTTCCATTCTACTCTTAAGTGGTAGAATAAATTTGTGCTCTAAATTATTAGGTATCTTTCTATACTGATGTTCTCAGTGTCATCTGATGCAAAAATAATCCACTTTGAGAAAAACTTAACCATTAAAAGGGACACATTTGGGTTAGAAAAAGCTGGATAAAAAGTAAAGAAATCTGTTTTCCAGATGTGCAATCTCTAAGCCACCCAGATGTTTTCAAAATCTAAATGTTACCTCAAAATCTGTGTACCTCAAACAATTAAAAATGAATGAAAATGAAACATGACCAAAAAACGATCAAGCTTTAGCATACCTATTGAGGATTTTCTCCCCTAACCAAAACTTAAAGCAAAGTTAATAATTTTTAGGAATATACATAATCATTAATTAATGTGCCATATAGCTATTAGGTACAGACAGGAAGCATGCAAACACATATAAATAACTGTAATTAGCATCATTTTATTCTACAGTTAAAGCATTTTTTTAACTTTTTGTTTCCTTTTGTCAGTTGTCTTTTGCCTTTAGTTGACTTTAGTACTAGTGTTTTCTAATACCAAGTAATGTATTGTAATGACAATTATTATTAACATCTGTTTACTTGCTCTCTCTTATTCAGAGATTCAGGTTCTGACTGACCAAAACTAAGAAGTTCAATTACTACGTGGGAAGAAGGTAGAGGTCTTAGGGTATCCATTCTCGTTACTAATCCTATCTGTAGGCCCTCATGATAAGGCTGTGCCAGGGACAACAGAGTTTCATTTTTATCCAATTATTGTCCACTTTGTTCTTTGTTGCTTCTAGCACACCACAAGAAATTATATGATGGATGTGGTCATCTGCACATGGGTGGGTGAAATTTTGAGTTGTAAAATTGCAGGTGGCTACTCAGAAAAGACCTGAAAGATGTAAATGGCATGTTTTTTTTTTCTTATCAAACGACCTAGGTGAGGTGCATTGCAATCAAATATCCAGACAGCAAAGGAGAGTGAGAAGTTAGTTTAAACTGTAAATAGAATGACCCAACAATTGCACTACTAGGTATTTACCCCAAAGATACAGATGTAGTGAAAAGAAGGGACACATGCACCCCAATGTTCATAGCAGCAATGTCCACAATAACCAAACTGTGGAAGGAGCCAAGATGCCCTTCAACAGATGAATGGATAAAGAAGATGTGGTTCATTAATACAATGGAATATTACTCAGCCATCAGAAAGGATGAATACTCACCATCTGCATCAAAATGGATGGAACTGGAGGGTATTATGCTAAGTGAAGTAAGTCAAGCAGAGAAAGACAATTATCATATGGTTTCACTCATATGTGGAACATAAGGAATAGCGTGGAGGACCATAGGGGAAGGGAGGGAAATCTGAAGGGGGAGAAAGCAGAGAGGGAGACAAACCATGAGAGACTCAGGACTCTGGGAACCAAACTGAGGGCTACAGAAGGGAGGGGGTGGGAGGATGGGGTTGCAGGATGATGGGTATTTAGGAGGGCATGTGTGGTGATGAGCACTGGGTGTTATGGGTAACTGATGAATCATTGAACACTACCTCAAAAACTAATGATGTACTATATAGTGGCTAACTGAACGTAATAAAAATAAATAAAAAATAAAAAAATAAACTGCGAATAGATAAGAAAACACAAGTAGGAAAGTTTGGTGTCCTAATTTAAGGTTATATTTAAAGTGCTTTCCTATGAAACTTTTACCTGAGAAATTCTTTAGCCTAGTTTGGAACCTAATTAATCTACATAATTACTTAGCTAATTTTAGTTCTTAAACAAACCGGAGATGGTAATCAGCAAATTGAGTGGCTCTACAACTTGAATCTGACGGAATGGTCTTCGCTTTATCAGTTTAGTGATGTCTGCCTTTCCACTTCTGTCCATCAGATACAGATTAGATCGGGTTCCCAACAGCAAATTCACTCCTGTTTGCACATAAAAAGAAAGGTGCTATATTAGCTCAGATTACATTTTTATAATTGAATTTATATTAGTACTTTTGCAATTCCAGTGTGCTGATCTGTGCAAAGATGACATATCACTTTCGGCTAATGTTAACCTCATACTGTGTAACAATGAACTCTACCAACAAATTTCTCTGAAATATATTAAAATCTAGAAGATAATACCTTCTGGCAATATTTCTACTGGCTGGTGTCTGGTGTGGCATCTCAAAAGGAGAATTTTATAAATATCTCACCACCCTTTAGCAGTATCCCAAACTTTATAAAAATCAATCAACCCTTTTGAAAATTACCATTAAACATTAAGAATGTATATGAACAATTACCATTAAACATTAAGGATGTATATGAAGAATTCAATTCAGTTGATTCCTCATTCCTAATTATAACTAAGAGTTTAATGCTTTTACAATAATTATATGTAAATTATTTTTAAATTTATTTTAAATTGAGTCTGTATTCATGCATATATTATAAAACTTAGATTGCAAAATACCTGTGAAAGTAGTTCTTACTTTTATGTATCTAAATTCCTACACTCTATTATTTGTCTGCTGGCTCTATTTATTCAGATATAAAAACTGTTAAAAGACTGAATGAGAGGGTTGAAATAGAAGATTAAGCTAAATTAGAATACACTTCAAACCACTGTGGGAGTTTTCCCCCATAACCTGAGACATAGGAAAAACTCAGCCAAGTAATATAATGGAGAGCACTTTAGTGTTTTCCTTCTACTTAGAGACTATTTGTGTTTCAAGGATATAAGGAGAAAAGACAAGGGTCTCTGCTTTCATTTTTCTATTCTGTCCTTTACCAGTTCTCTAAGTAATGGCCTGTGGCAGATTTAGGAATTGCGTTTCCTCCCAAAGTGGAATCAGAGAGGGAGGGTAAAGTATATTCAATTTTGACTGTAATATTTTATTTTTCAAAATGTAAAACCAGAAGTTATAAAAATGAATTATTAGACATTAATTAGATCTCTGGGTAGTTGCCTGACTGAAATGATAAAGACATAAACTCTGCTTTCTTGTTATCTGACACAATATATTAGCTTGGAGGGTAACATGTTTTTTCTAAGTTATTCAATCCATATAGCTATAATGTTTGCTACACTGCTCTATTTTTAATTTAAAATTCTCTCCCCTGTTCAAACATACATTAAGCAAAATCTATGAAATTGCAAGTCAGAGGTTGGCATTTACTTTGAATTTCTTCCCTCCTTCCATTTATTTATTCTGTTTCATTTATGATTCATACTGGTTTGAGGTAAAATATTGTCTGAGCCCTACTAATGTGGTTATAATTCTTCTAGAGCAAAGGACTGAAAAAGTCTATCGAAGTTAAGACATTATCAAAGGTCATACAGATGGCTAATAGACACATGAAAATATACTCAACATCACTCATCATCAGGGAAATACAAATAAAAACTACAATGAGATACCACCTCACACCTGTCAGGATGGCTAAAATTAACAACACAGGAAACGACAGATGTTGGTGAGGATGTGGAGAAAGGGGAACCCTCTTACCCTGTTGGTGGGAATGCAGTCTGGTGCAACCACTCTGGAAAACAGTATGGAGGTTCCTTAAAAAGTTAAAAATAGAACTACCCTATGATCCAGTGATGGCACTACTAGGTATTTACCCAAAGAATATAAAAAACACTATTTCAAAGGGATACATGCACCCCAATGTTTACAGCAGCATTATCAACAACAGCCAAATTATGGATACAGCCCAAGTGTCCACTGACTGATGAATGTATAAAGAAGAGGTAGTATGTATATGTGTGTGTGTGTATACATATATATTCCATTGTATATATATACAATAGATGAATGGTTAAAGAAGATGTGGTTCATATATACAATGGAATATTACTCAGCCATCAGAAAGGATGAATACCCACCATTTGCATCAACATGGATGGAACTGGAGGGGATTATGCTAAGTGAAGTAAGTCAAACAGAGAAAGTCAATTATCATATGGTTTCACTCATATGTGGAACATAAGCAATAGTACAGAGGACCATAGGGGAAGGGAGGGAAATCTGAAGGGGGGGGAAGCAGAGAGCGAGACAAACCATGAGAGACTCAGCCATCAAAAATAATGAAATCTTGCCATTTGCAATGATGTGGTTGGAGCTAGAGAGTATTATGCTAAGTGAAATAATTCAGTCAGAGGAAGACAAATACCATATGATTTCACTCATTTGTGAAATTTAAGAAACAAAACAGATGAACATAAGGGGAAGAAAAAGAAAGAGAGGGAGGCAAACCATAAAAGAGACAGAACAAACTGAGGGTTACTTGAGGGGATGTGGGAGTGGGCTGGGTTAAATGGGTATGGGCATTAAGGAAGGCACTTGTGATGAGCACTGGGTGTTATATATAAGTGATGAATCACTAAATTCTCTTCCTGAAACTAATATTACACTATATGTTAACTAACTAGAATTTAGATAAAAACTTGAAACATTTAAAAAGAGACATGATTGAAAGAACTTTCTCTACAAATCCACAAGATTATTTAAAAACAAGAACTTACAGAAATATGTCTTAACTATCTCATTAGGTATTAAATGCTACACACTATCTTAAAGTAAAAATACTAAGCTCAAATTTTTAAATAATCATAACCTAGTCCAATTTTATGTTTTAGTCAAGTCAATTCAAGTTAAAAAGAGAATAAAAAAGGGAAGGAGTGCCAATTCAAACATCAAACTGCAGAATAAATGAGTGAAAATAAATCAGTAAGAAAAGGAACAAATTAGCTAGTATAAATATATATATTTTTATTTGCTTGAAAATGGTTTGGTAATAACAAGTGTTTTACATCTATGATTTTTCACAAGTTTGCTGCATTGATAAAAAAAGTATTCTTTGAAAAAACAACTCAGTTTTAAGAAACCAAACTTACCCCACAGAGAACCACAGCAGATTTCAGAAGTGAATTCCTTTTCATACATGTGGATTAGTGGTTTTTTACATGCAGGAGACACATATAGTGGGTTAACATTGACTTCAGAGGGTCGCTTAGGTGATTTCTCAGGTGCTTCCACTAATCCAGCATACACTGTGAAGAAGTAAGGGGAAGATATTCAGAGAAATTACTAGTGTATATACCATATGTGATTGAATGTTTCCACAAATAAGACACAGCCTAGAAAAGTTTCTTTCCTTTATTGAATTTTCTTTTTCCTGGAGGTATAATTTCTATTAACTCCTAAACTATCAGATAACACAAATCATGATGGTTAAAATACATTTCTGAAAATGAATGTATTTCAGGTTACCATGATTAGATTGCAAAAGAAAATCCAGATGAGGGACTCAGTTACTCAATTGTAGTTTAAATTTAGGTGCCATAAAGACTCAGTGAGGAGTATATTTTTTAAAGCATGTATCCATCTGAATTTATGTTAACTGAATATCAGAATGATTTCATTCTTTTCAGACCATGAACCAGTGGTCAAACGCTGTAATATGTGAATAGACTGCAGCATTTGGAGATTATATTAAACACACTTACAGATGGCACTGCCAAAGTCAGCATTTGCAGCCCTCCCAGAACCACTGGAGGGAGATGAGTGGCTGGCAGAAAAACCTGATTGTGTTGATGCTTCTGATATGTCCATGCTGTCATTCTCGTCATCAGGTGCTGCTGGTGCAGGGCCTAAGGCAATGGCATTTGAGGCCTCGCTTCTACCACTAGGCTCCTAATAGAAGATCGAAAATCAATTTTGACTTTATTCGGAGATTAACTGTGAAATAAATATAATATGCCTAGAAGTCATTTGAAAAAGAGAATGCAAAATTTGTAGCATCTATAATTCTTCATCCTTTTAAAATCCACATTTATCAGAAGAATTCAACAATGTTATCAGAAAAGAAAGAACTAACTTAAATTGAGACAACTGATGTCAGAGGAAAAATTTAAGGAGCTTAAAATCCCTAGCTGTGCGATTTGGGGCCTAATATTAGTGGAATTTTTATTATATACTAGGTATACTGCTAGTTATTTTATTTATATATTACTGCAAATCCTTAACAACAACCCAAAAAGTAAGTATAATTATCTCCATTTTACTTATGAGGAAACAAAAGCTTAGCAAAGTTAAATAATTTATTCAAATCATAGAGATAAAGTAGGGGAACCAGAGTTTGAAGCCAAAGTCTGATTCCAAAGCTTATGTTGAGCTATGCTATGCTAAACAGCCACTTGAAAAAAATAAAAAAGCACCAGAGTTGGGGGTATCAATTTTACTTTGTCAAATGACAAAGCTAGTGATGGAAAATCAACCAACACAAATTCAAGGGTGTGACCATGCCTCACTGAAAATCTAGTTGGCTTCCATTAACTTACATAGAAGAAACTCAAGGATAAAAGCCACAAAATGCGACAGAATTTACATGGAATGCCATATCCTGTGGAAAAACATGCCAACTGTTTTTGGTAAGCTTGTCTGTTGATAAGCATTTTTTTGCATCCAGTGATTCCTGGCATTGAGAGAGCTGTGCTGCCCTGTCAAAGACTTGTTTTTATGACCTTTCCAACCACAAGTGTTGTATGGCAACATATCCTTTCAAATTAAAGTGAAAGGACTGTCTACTCATTCTGTAAATGTCAAAAACATTCCTTGCAATAATTGGAGATACCCGGGGGAGCTATGAAAACTATGATGGGACATCCTGTTTTAATGTCTTTAATTAAGATAGGTAAGTAGGGAGGGAGGGAGAGAGAAAGAAAGAGAAAGAGAGAGAGAGAGAAAGAGACTTTCCCAATCATACTACTTTCCCATTGGAAACTATCTAGGAAGTTTCCTTCCTTCATTGATTTCTTCCATAATTATTGTGTCTATCATAAACCAAGTCCTAGGTTGGGTCCTGGGATTGGGTGAGTGGGTAGAGAAAAGTAATCAAGAATGGATTAAACAGAGTTCCAGCCTTTTAAGAGTTCACAATCTAGTATGGCAGAAAAGCAAGTCAACAACCAAATACTATGTCACAAGTACTAAAATGAAACTATAGGCAAAATTCTTGCAAACACAGAGGGAGGGGTATATAATTCCATCTTGAAAAGTCAAAGATGATATATGAGTTGGATCATGAGAATGACTAATTAACCAAGCAGAGAAGATGTGAGGGGGCAGCCTTATAGACAGAGGGAACAGCTTGCACAAGGGCACTAATTCATGAAGGAGCATGGCATCTTGTAAGCCAGTTTGTGTGATAGGACAACAGGCTGGGAAAGTAAATTGGAATGATCTTTCCTGTGTCTAGAATCTCACCTGTGTTTTCAGATATCCAAATACTCCCTATTTGTCAAGAATTAGTTCAAATACCAGATGCTCCAGGAAATCTTCTCTGATCATTCTTATTGATCTAGCATCTGCAAAACTATTTGAGTATTTTTTGAATTTTTTATTATGTTCATTTAGCCCACATATAGTACATCATTAGTTTTTGATGAAATGTTCAATGATTCACTAGTTGCATATAACACCCAGGGCTCATCACAACACGTGCCCTCCTTAATACCCATCACCTGGTTACCACACCCCCACGCCCCTCCCTTCTGTAATCCTCAGTTTGGTTCCCAGAGTCCAGAGTCTTTCATGGTTTGTCTCCCTCTCTGATTTCTTCCCAGTTTTCCCTCCCTTCCCCTGTGGTCCTCCGCACTATTCCTTATGTTCCACATATCAGTGAAACCATATGATAATTGTCTTTCTCTGCTTGACTCATTTCACTTAGCATAATCCCCTCCAGTTCCATCCATGTTGATGCAAATGGTGGGTATTCATCCTTTCTGATGGCTGAGTCATATTCCATTGTATTAATGAACCACATCTTCTTTATCCATTCATCTGTTGAAGGGCATCTCAGCTCCTTCTACACTTTGAATATAAGCAAGACGTCAGAGATATACTTCAGAGTAGCAGTCATGAAGTCAATAGCTAGGCTTGAAAAAAGCATTAATGACAATATCAAAATCTCTAAGGGCTGAAATGAGATCTAATCAGGCTGAACTTAAAAATGCTATGAATGAGATGCAGTCTAAACTGGATACTATTTGAGTATTTTTAAATGTATTTATAAAGTCAGTGATGTTTTGTGAATGATAAAATCATTGCTTAATACAATACATTACTTACATTTAAATTGTATGTGTTAATAGTTCCTCAAAAAGTTAAAACAGAATCTAATTCCACTCTAGCAATTCTACATCTAGGAATTCTACTCCTGGGTAGATAGCCCAAATGATTGAAAACAGGCACTCCAACAACAGATAGTTATATACCAATGTTTACAGCAGCATTATTCATGATAACCAAAAGGTGAAAACCACCCAAGTGTCCATCAACAGATGAATGGATAAACAAAATGTGATATATTCATACAATAGAATATTATCCAGCATTAAAAAGGAAGAAAATTCTGATACATGCTACAACATGGATGAACCTTGAAAATATTATGCTAAGTGAAATAAACCAGACACAAAAGGACAAATATTGTATGACTGTCTCATATAAGGTACTTAGAAAGTAGAATAGAGGTTACTTGGGACTGGTAGGAGGGATAATAGGGAGTTAATTATTTAATTGTTTAGGATGATGAAAAAGTTCTAGAAATGAACAGTAATAATGGTTGTACAACAGTGTGAATGTACTTAATGTTACTGAATTATACACTTAAAATAGTTAAGATGGAAAATTCTGTTAGTAAATTTTACCACAATGATAACTTCCCAGAAAAAAAAAAAAAAAGAATTGTATATGTTAAGAGACACTATCCCAAATTTGTGATCTGAGTAATAAAGGTGAACAAAAAAAACGTATTTTTGTCCCTGGAAGTAAATAGGAACCATCCAAATGAGAAGTAAAGATCTACAGCTATAAATTAAAATGTTTAAGGCTTTGGGTTAGAAGTTAAAATTATATTTGGAATGACTGGAAATGTGACATATCACATGAAAAAACAAATTTACAAGGAGAGGAATTCATTCTCCTTTTCAAATGGTGCATTACCTCCTGTTGATGTTCAAAGTCCTGGGATGTCGGTCTCTCCAATCTTTGACCATCAGTCTCTGAGCAATTTTCTCCTCCACTGATTTGAAGGGCTCCGCTTTCTTCATTGGTTCCACTGATTCCCTTACCTCCATTTACTTCCTTAACTCTTCTTCCATTGCCTATATTGGCTCCAAGTTCTTCGTTGTCTCCACTGACTGCACTGCCCCCACTGGCTACACTTTCTCCATGGCTTCTACTGACTCTCTGACTTCCATAGCTGCTGCAGGTTTCTTCTCCACCATCACTTTCATCTCTACTATCTTGCTTGCAGCTTCCATCTCTGCCATAGCTTGGTCTGATAACAAGATCCAATTAATGATAGAAAGCCACTGAACAAAAACACATTTGAAAGTCAGCAAATAAAACAGAATTAGGACGTATCTGATACATATATACTATCTCAGAAATGTTTTTGCTCTATGTGAACAATACTGGTATGATATGGACAAGAAAAATACCCCTATATCTTGTCAATCTTAAATACTGAATCAACACCATAGCCACCATCAATTCCCTGACTGCACATGGATGGCAGATGGAAGAGAACTTGCATCCTTTATTAGGAACATGTGTTAGGTTAGCAGCAAAAATATGTTTTGTTTTGGAGGGGGTTTGCTTGAATAATAGACTACATGTATTAGCAACTTCACAGCCACATAAATGATTAAGCCCATATTTTTGGCACAGCCACAACATAACTGAATAATTGTTTTTGCAATATATTTAATTTCTGTTAATTTTAACACACGCTTTGATTTTCTAACATGTGTATTGACTACTTTGCTAAAGAATCCTATTGATTTTTCTATTACTACCACCAGGAAATTCAGCAATATAGATCTCATTAGGCTAAGATAGTCATTTATTTAGTTGCTGAGAACACCAACCTTACCAAATGTCACAATGGTATTTTGCATAAGAGACAACATATCCAGGTACCTATGATAATCCTAAAAGCAAATTTATTTGACAATGGAATTCCTGGTAGATTTTTTTAGTTGGCAAAAAAGAAAAAAATTTGAATAATTTGTAGTCGGTTCTGCCGTGTATATCCACCCAATAACATTTGAAAATTAACAAAAAAATATGGATTTCAATATTATAAAGCAAACAATTCTCCCTTTGTTAATCATTTTTCTACTAATGTAAACATTTACTATATTAACTAATCTTCTTTGAGAACAGTTTGAATACAAATCATGAACATATGTAAATAAGAACACACTGGCTTGTTTAAAGCAGGAGAAAGGAACTATATATACAGCAAACAAGTGGTGGCATGCCGAAAATATCACTTCACTAAATATTACCACTTTTGGCAGCTGCTATGTAAGAAGATAAAATTGAATGAGTACTGAATTTAGTTACAGTAGTTTGCAGAATTCCAAAAATAATGCTGTTAGTACATTTTAGCCTAAAATTATCAAGTGAAAATCAAGGTTGCAATTCATTTTTCTCAGCGAATTTGGAGATTCTGTTTGCAAATATCAGGACTTCCTCTCACAGTTATTAAGTAGCACACTATTTGTCACCTCATTTCATATACTCACTGTGGTTTTAGAGGGTAAAATGATTCAGTAGCATTAATTGTAATAGAAACATCAACAATTGTAGTTATAAAGAACTTAATACTTGAATACTAATAAAATATAGTATGCAAAAATGCAAAATTAGGTGTTTTGCATTAAAATAATTTAAAATCTATTATTGAAAATCAACCATTTACTAATATGCAAGTGCAATGCATTCACCCTCTTGGTAATAAAATTCGAAAGTAAAACTAAGATGCAAATAGTTCTGAAATTCTAAAACTTTGGTAGTGCAAATAATATAGAAAAACCAACCTTGGCCAACAAGGAGCATCATCATGATTATTGTCTTTGTCATCAATAGCTTCATCATTGTCATTATCATCATGGTCTTCACCAACATTATTAGCCTTATCAACCTTGTTATCCAAGTCATCATTGCCATTGTCATGGTCATAGGTATCCTCATAAGCATCATTAGAATCATCATCATCACCATCAGTATCAGCACCAGTATCATAGAGTTCAACATAATCACCATCTTCTTCAGGTGGCTGAATGACAGGTGCAGGAATTAACCAATCATTCCGGAAGATTTCAGAGAGTGCATTATAGCCTACCCATTCATTTGTCAAGTAAACAGGGGGTGATATTTTTCCTACTTTAAATCCATCTGGAACCTGTGTGCACAAGAAAGGTTAATGTAGTCTCCAGTAGCCTTTCATTTTCTTCTAGATTGGAAAGTTTCCAAGCTGACAATATTTTAAAATATATTTTCGATTGAAATGAAGATTTTTACTCACTAGATAAAGCAACATTTTTGTGAGGATGAGATGCCAAAACCCAAACTTCAGGCTATGATAATCAATGGCCTTTCTGGCTCACACAGGGCAAAATTTACTTTTTTATTACCCCTACTTTTCTGCTGAGGAGTGGACATTTAGTTTTGGTGACAGAGAGTAGAACAGATTATTTGATGTTCTATAGAAGATATAGTTATTTTTTCCTTTCATTTTATTCTCTGATATTAGGATTACCACATAGCTCTTAAAATTGATATATTAATTTGCCAACTCAGTTTTGTACACAGGTTGTTTCACAGTAGATCAAACACTTCTAAGAAACAAATTAATATAAATCCACCTTTAAGTGTCATATAAGCAACCTTTAGGCAACCTGAAAGAGATGTGTATGTGGTAGGTAGGAATAATTACAAAAATAAAATGGAATGACCTGAAAGTACACTGCAAAAACAATTGGAAAGGGGGGTGGGAGGATGGGTTAGCCTGGTGATGGGTATTAAAGAGGGCACGTTCTGCATGGAGCACTGGGTGTTACACACAAATAATGAATCATGGAACACTACATCAAAAACTAAAGATGTAATGTATGGTGATTAACATAACATAATAATAAAAAAATTATCTCCATTGTACTATAAAAAAACAATTGGAAGAATGTTTATGCTATCAGAGGACATTTTATTTCTTCCCAAATGTTTTATTTTTATGCATTATGTTATCATCCAAAAAATTATATTAGACAAAAAGTGAACATCTAGCTTCTACTCCTTGATTTGAGATTAGCTTCTACAAAGACCTTTTTATCACTCCTCTCTGAATATATTATTTTTTTAATTTATTTAATTTTATTATGTTATGTTAGTCACCAATAATATATTCTGATAAAAGAATGTGCATATAAAATATTTTCTGATCAATTCAATGTTTCTCCATTTCAAACTTAATTTCTAGATTTCATATTCTGCATACTCACATAGCAATGAAAATATATCTTTGAAAGATTAATTAAAAAACTAAACACTTTGACCTTTCCCTTAAGTGAAGATGAAAATATGTAAGTCTAAAGACATTTTTAAAAAACAGATAAATGTGTTAAGAGTTAAGATGGAAACCTACGTGGACATCAACCAGCAATTTCTGATCAATAGTGGAATAAGGCGGTGATGACTGGGACCTCCTCCAGGTCGCAGGACTCTGTTCCTCAGAAGAAGATTCTGTGGAATGACAAAAAGACATTAGTTACAACGATGATCGCAGCCATTGCCTTCACTTTTATAGTGTACCAGTTCAATACCTTGGTATTTTTCTTGTAGCCTTTTTCCATTCAGGAAATATCACCTGATAAATTCTCATGGGGCCAGGATCCTAGATTCTGTTTGCAGGGGTAGTGACAGGCTCAAGGTTTGTTGTCTGTAGATCTACATGGCTTTTCTGTTTTCAATATTAAGTGTACACTTGCTAAATATTTCTATCTGTGTGAAAAGATACCCAGTAAGACTGGTAGACAGTTTCATTTAAAAAAATATGTATCAAGAATAGGGAGAGGGCGCCTGGGTGGCTCAGTTGGTTAAGCGACTGCCTTCGGCTCAGGTCATGATCCTGGAGTCCCGGGATCGAGTCCCGCATCGGGCTCCCTGCTCGGCGGGGAGTCTGCTTCTCCCTCTGACCCTCCCGACCCTCCCCCCTCTCATGTGCTCGCTCTCTCAGTCTCTCTCTCTCTCTCAAATAAATAAATAAAATCTTAAAAAAAAAAAAAAAAAAGAATAGGGAGAGCTGGGTGGTATCACTGGCCTCCAATATTAACCAGTAGAAAAAGAGCCCAACAGTGTATTAGAATATGATAGATTAGACAAAATTCTCAAGAGGAAAGTTGACCCTGCAATCTTAATCCCCCAATTTCCACTCAGTGATATATCCCGAAGTATTTCAATACAGTTGAAAAGCAAACAACTGAAAAGAGACAAAACTTAACCCTTTTTATAAAGCTGGGAATCTTTCTATAGTGATGTTGTGCATTAGAACTTTTTGCAGTAACAGAAATGTTCTGTATCTGATGTCTAATACAGTAGCCAGCCAGTAGTCGCACATGGCTAATGAGCATTTGTAATATTGCCAGTATGCCTGAGGGGTTGACATTTTAAGTTTAGTTTTTTTTTTATTATGTTATGTTAATCACCATACATTACATCATTAGTTTTTGATGTAGTGTTCCATGATTCATTGTTTGCGTATAACACCCAGGGCTCCATTCAGTACGTGCCCTCTTTAATACCTATCACCAGGCTAACCCATGCCCCTACCCCCTCCCCTCTAGAACCCTCACTTTGTTTCTCAGTGTCCATAGTCTCTCATGGTTTGTCTCCCCCTCCAATTTCCCCCCCTTTATTTTTCCCTTCCTGCTATATTCTTTTTTTTTTTTTTTAACATATAATGTATTATTTGTTTCAGAGGTACAGGTCTGTGATTCAACAGTCTTACACAATTCACAGCGCTCACCATAGCACATACCCTCCCCAATGTCTATCACCCAGCCACCCATCCCTCCCACTCCCCACCACTCCAGCAACCCTCAGTTTGTTTCCTGAGATTAAGAATTCCTCATATCAGTGAGGTCATATGATGCATGTCTTTCTCTGATTGACTTATTTCGCTCAGCATAATACCCTCCAGTTCCATCCACGTCTTTGCAAATGGCAAGATTCCATTCCTTTTGATGGCTGCATAATATTCCATTGTATATATATACCACATCTTCTTTATCCATTCATCTGTCGATGGACATCTTGGCTCTTTCCATAGTTTGACTACTGTGGACATTGCTGTTATAAACATCGGGGTGCACATACCCCTTCAGATCCCTGCATTTGTATCTTTGGGGTAAATACCCAGTAGTGCAATTGCTGGGTCATATAGCTCTATTTTCAACTTTTTGAGGAACCTCCATACTGTTTTCCAGAGTGGCTGCACCAGCTTGCATTCCCACCAACAGTTTAGTTTTAATTTAGCTAGTTGCTATCACAATGAGCAGCTTAATTCCATAGTGTAAATATTTCCATTTAAAATCCAAATTTAGGGGCCCCTGGCTGGCTCAGTTTGTAGAACATTCAACTCTTGATCTTGGGGTTGTGAGTTCAGGCCCCACATTGGGTGTAGAGATTACTTAAAAATTAAAAAAAAAATCTTTAAAAAATGCAAATGTATCTGGACTAAAAGTATGGATTTTTTATATTAAGATTTATGGTACAGTAAGTAACACCTGTGGTTAAAATTCAGTGATAATATTTAAGCTCAAAAATCACTAGATCTGGCTGAGTATACTTAGAAAAAGCTTTACCAAGGAGCACTTACATCCTTGCTTACTTTTTTTTTTATGTGCTTGGATTTTATTTTTATTTTTATTTTTTTTTTTTAAAGATTTATTTATTTATTTATTTGAGAGAGAGAGAATGAGAGAGAGCAAGCACATGAGAGGGGGGAGGGTCAGAGGGAGAAGCAGACTCCCTGCCGAGCAGGGAGCCCGATGCGGGACTCGATCCAGGGACTCCAGGATCATGACCTGAGCCGAAGGCAGTCGCTTAACCAACTGAGCCACCCAGGCGCCCCTGTGCTTGGATTTTAAAGATAAATAATCCTATCCCTTTTTTATTTGCAACTGTGCTATATATAGCCAAGGTGTAGACCCTGCAACTCCCAAAATCATGTATTTACAAACACTGCTATCTTTTGAGTATATTATCTGGAACACATTCTACAATTTGTGTCTGCATCTTCTGGCATTTTACTTTTGCAGTTTATTATCTTTCTTCAGAAAACCATTTTTTTCTCAAGTCCCTGTGTATGTTGTTAGGCTAAATAAGAAGTTTGGGTGAGTGTTTGAGATTTTGAGGCAAATTTGTAGTAAGGTGCTCTGATTTCCTGCATAATAAAGTATGTAATTTCATGGGAACTTCAAATAGTCTAGGTGGTACACACAATAAAATAATATAATTTTAGAGCTGAAAAGAACTTCAGCTATTATCTACACAGAAACTATCCCCTTCTCACCCCGCTCCTAACCAATGTTCATGACTGCTTTGGGACCTAATCTAGAATTTCCTTATTTCAGAAAAGGCAGTATGAATAAACCTTAAATTTTTAGGTGTTTGCCCACTATTAGTAAAATTAGCCCTAGCCAAACCAGAAAGGTTCTGGGGAAAATATTCTTAAAGTTACTTTTGATTCAGGTTTATTTTATTTCTCACAAGATAATATTTCTTCATGAGAGGACACTATTAAAAGAATTCTACCATTATCTGAGTCTCCTAAGAAGAACGGGGTTTTTAAGTTCAGGTCTTTGAAATATTTGATTTTGATAGAGTATACCTATATATCTTTTTTTTCATTATGTTATGTTAATCACCATACATTACATCATTAGTTTTTGATGTAGTGTTCCATGATTCATTGCTTGCGCATAACACCCAGGGCTCCATGCAGTATGTGCCCTCTTTATTATTAACATTTTAATAAAATCTATGTTCTACATTTTTACAGATGACTTGAGAACTCATTCAGGCGTTTTGCCCTTGCAGAATTTACTTGGATTGCTTAAAAGTACACAATGCCAGATTTTACAGTCTAAGGCCTAACTTTTGGCTTTGTTTATTTCAATATTTCAAAAATCTATAATTCATTTAAACTCTCAAAAGCATATCATAAGATAAAACACTTGTTTTGAAATTCATATCACAAATTGTGAAGTTATTTTCTATAATTTTATTACTTTTTCATGTATTTGAGTAAAAACATCAATTTGTAACATCTAGGGAAGTTTATGAAATACTGTATATATTTTACTTTGGGGTGGTGAAATAAATGGATAAATAAAACACATGCCCACAACTACTCCATCTAATATTTCAATATTTTAAGGATTGTCTATAAATTTTAGCCTATTAGAAAGGCCTCTTCCAAGTTCCTTTCTCATATTTTTCACACATGGTACAGAAACCAAAGTTGACATCCCCACCTCCCCAGACACATTTCTAACTACTACACAACTTAAAGAAAATAACTTTAGAAAAATTAATTTCCATTTCTCAAAGGTCACCACTGACCACCTAATTGCCAAATTCAATGGCCTCTTGGTCTTAATTCTATGTGGCTTCCCTAACACTTTTGATTCATTACTTCTTGAAGTTCTTTCTTCACTTCTGCAATATAAACTGTTAAACATTAGCTCTGTGTTTTGGCTGTTTAAACTCTGTGCTTTGAATCACCTGATGCTGCTGGGCAATTCTGAGGATTTTGCGAACTCCTTTGTCTGATGTCAATGGGCTTCTGAGCTTGTTCCAAAACAGACCACTGAGGAACACTAAATGAAAAGACAGAAAAGCATATGCCATGTCCTAATATTCATAAAAGGAATATACAGCTCAAAATCAAGACCAACAAAAAAGTTTTAGGTATAGGGTATATATCAAACTAAAAAGAAGTAGAGCTTAATTAATATTTTCAAATTTCCATTTTTCTTCAAATGTGCTATTTTATCTAGAACAGAGAAACAATTTCCAAAATATAAATAAAGTGCTTCCATATAGTATACGTTTCCTTCACATATCATATTTAATTTCTAAAAATTCAATAACGTTTCTTTAAGGTAATATTCAGACATTATTATATACCTAGTAATACAGTAATAAACATAATAGTCTATGTGAGGATTTTAACAAGATAAGAAGCTGTTACTGTTACATCAAATATTCCACTATTATCATCCTGATTTGGCATTTGCATTTTTTAATATCCTATTCCTGATTTAGATAGATGGACATACAAATAAAACAGTTTAATTTTTAATATTCAAATTCAGGGAATATTTAGAAAGCTATTTTGGACTGGTGCTGCTGAATTCTATGTCACTTTGGAATTTCTATATAGGAAGGGCTTTGGTTATTAATCTAAGCCTAGAACAGAGAAGAGTCTTTTCTATGACCCTAAATTTCAGGAAAGACTTAAGATAATATATTTGCTATTCATAAATTCAAAAATCTTTTTATAATGGGAATAGCCAATTCTAATTTAACAGCAATATTAATTTTTATGTATTGGATTTTATTAAAGACATATCCCACGATACCAAAAAGATGCATAAAATTAAGCAGTTTTCTCGCTTTATGGTCAGAAGGTCCATGACACCTTATTCACTGAATGCAGAGAAAGCAAAAGTTCCTAATCTTGCTTTCTAATTTTCTAAGATTTTTGCACACAAGTTAAATCTAAAGACGTAAATATATGGGGCTTTAAATAATAATGAAATAGTAATATACATACTACATACCATCAACTCTATGCAGTCTGACCATATTGTCCAGTATCTTGAATATAGCAGGTGCTCAGTAAATATTTAGTGAATGATTGAGTGAATGAATATAGGCTAAATTCTCTCCATTATAATCTGGAGTTGGAAGGGGTATGATTTTCAAGGAAAATCTACATTAAAATTTAGCTTTCAGGGGCACCTGGGTGGCACAGTCAGTTAAGTATCCAACTCTTGGTTTTGGCCCAGGTTGTGATCTCAGGGTTGTGAGACTGAGCCCCACGTCAGGCTCTGTGCTCAGCATGGAGTCTGCTTCAGATTCTCTCTCCCTCTGCCTCTGCCTCTCCTGCTTGTGCTCTTTCTCTCTCTCTAAAATAAATCTTTAAATAAATAAATAAATTTATTTAGCTTTCAAATATAACACTTTGCACATAACATCTAAAATATGAAATATGAT
The DNA here is from genome assembly GCF_004348235.1 of Phoca vitulina. Taxonomy (NCBI): domain Eukaryota; kingdom Metazoa; phylum Chordata; class Mammalia; order Carnivora; family Phocidae; genus Phoca; species Phoca vitulina. The sequence goes on from NW_022589806.1 coordinate 113,665, forward strand.
CTTTGAAAATTACTCAAGATCACCAATATTACAGAGATAAAAAATATAGTTACCAGGATAAAATATCATTGATATAATACTGAGTTTTATATTTGATTTTTCCCATAGGTCATTTCAAGCTTGCCCATTCCATAGCATTAGCTTCTGAAGTTAGGAATTGTGTGTGTATTTTAACATGTAGTACAAGTACATGATATTCATGATGTACTACATGATAAAATGTATAACTGAAGTACATGATACATACGAAGTTTCACATCTTTTTATTATAAAGTACCAATTGAAATCTTTCAAAAAATTCATTGACATTTCTTTTATTAAATTGTGGCTCTTATCAGCAAATTATTATTTGTTTTTAAAGATTTTATTTATTTATTTGAAGAGAGAGACACAGCGAGAGAGGGAACACAAGCAGGGGGAGTGGCAGGGGGAGAAGCAGGCTTCCCGCTGAGCAGGGAGCCCGATGCGGGGCTCGATCCCAGGACCCTGGGATCACGACCTGAGCCGAAGGCAGACGCTTAACGACTGAGCCACCCAGGCGCCCCTCATCAGCAAATTATTAAACTAAATGATACTGAGACTACAGTAGGTCCAAATATGAAAGATCTAGTTAATGAATTACTGCAGTTAACATTTTAAATACAGGCTGACAATATCACTAGTGATGATGTTTTCATTAATATTTTAGTTTTCACTTTACACAAAACTTAGTGTCAAATAAATATGCTTTAATGTTCCATGTAATAGTAAATCGTGAGTAATTTGAATATAATAATCAGAGAAACATACTTTGAAGAGAACTTGACATGGTGTTCACAATCCTGATTGTAAGGCACTGAAGTAGATCTTTCCTGGACCTTAAAGACAATGAAATACTTTGGTAAAATTTTTTTTCATAAATTCTTTTGAAGTATTAATTCATGGGAAAAATTCCTTTCTTCATATAAAGATAGTTTACTAAAAATCCAACTTATAAAATCTGATTTTCATAACTAGATTGTATTTTCATAATTACTTATAGTATAACATTAGAACTGCTTAACCATAATTTCTCATGGTATCCTTGAATTTTAGTATAATAACAGATTCTGGAGATTATATAATCAAACACTCTAATTTTATTTTTGAGGAATCTGTACCTCAGAGAGGAAAAATCACTTTTCTAAGAATTTTACATCAAGTTAAAGAATATTTATAATCAGAATGTAGGTCCCTCAACTGCTAATTTAATGCTTTCTATGTTTTCATATTACTTTTATACCAAGTCCAAATTTCTCAGAATTTAAGCTCAAACTTCTCACTCACTTACCCTTTTAAGCTAACCTTAGATTTTCAAAAGTTGTAACACACATACAACACATCATTAAAATCTCTCAAGTGTCAAAAGTGTCCCACCTTCAAGAAAGTATGTTTTTTCACTTTACAATTGGACTGTAATGTCATAATCAGTGTTCCAATACTTTTTCAATTCTAAATGAATTAATTTGGTTTCTATTAATTATTCATTCATCTAATATAGAAAAATACTTAAGATCACATAAAATGAGCCAGCATCCGTCAGTGGGGCAGATTTATTTTCTGCCAACATTAGTAGATAGGACCATGTAGTATTGGCTTGCCTCATTTAGTTTTATATCATTAGGTTTCTACTTAAAATAGCTTTTAGCTAACCAAAAAATAGGCTATTCTGACATTCAATGAGGCAGTCACAGTAGATTCTTTAGAAAGAAAAACTAAACATGTTACATTTTTAAAAAATCTAGCATTTTCATGTGATAAAGTCACTCTATAGTTTCTAGAAACTACACTAACCTTACTACACTGTTTCTATGTAGTGACTTATTAAGGTTGTCTTTAAACTCTAACAGACAGATGGGTAAGAAACAAAAAATGTTGTTAATTGTTCACATGTTTTGCAAATGAGCGCTTCCAAATGTAACCAGATGTTTGGCAGTATGCACGATAAGCATCTGACTTTTTCCACATTTGATTCAGATACCTGGCATCATATTGACCCCGTCTAGGCCTCTTGGTTTATGAAACTGGTCTCAGAAAGTTTATTGACATTAGTAAACCAGAGACCAGGATTACTCAGAAAAGATAAAGGCCAAAAATAAGAAAAGCTAATACCTGATATGAATTGGCTGTATTTGGTCCAAAAAATGGGAAGATGATTAGTAAGAATAGTATATATAAGGCAAATGATGCATTCTAAACCAATCAGGCACAACTCATTATATTTCCTGCTTAAAAACATATGTTTAAGGTAATAATTATTATCTGAGAGTAGGAGGAAAGTCATAATTTAATAAGGCAGAGAGAGAGACATAAGGCCTCTTGTAATTAATAATACAATCCAGCTTATGTTCCTTCTGCCAGTGGTTAGTATTTATAAAGCAATACTCTGCTATTTACTTCAGAGGACTGCTAGTATCAGAAGTAACATATTTAAAAAAGGATAATTGTCCATGAAAGAAATCATAGTGGCCTACTCTGAAGCATCTAGAAGAAAGAAATATAGTGATCTAGGGCCGTTGTGCTGATTAAGGACAACAATGAGACTCCTGACCCACTATTAGTAAGACAAGAATTTCTGAGTTCTTCACCCAGCAACCCGCTCATCCTTAGTGACCAAAAAATTTTTAGATGGCTAGCTGTTAAGAATGCTGGCTATGATGATAATACCTTGTCCACATGGGAATTGAAACTGCAACTTGGGCCTCACCAATACCCTAAGCTAAATGCTGTTAATATAGTTGTGAAAACAGAAGTCAACCTAGACATGAGGACTGACTTGATTATTCATATAAATGTAAAAAAATAAATCACATATTAAATGACCCAGATCCTGTCATAAACTACATCCTAGAACAATCAAGGGAAAAGGTATGTGTGATTGTGTTACAAGCTGAACTACCCAAGGTTTTATTGGCAATATTTTTACTTAAAAGAATGACTGACAAGACAAACTATGATTATTCAACTTGGGTATTTGGCAGGCATTTTATTTAAAATCAATGAAGTTAGCCTATCAATTCAAGGAAAAAAACAACTGATGTTATTTGTTAGCAATGATAAAATTAAGCTTTGAAGTGAAAATTAAAATTTTAAATTTATTATCTGTCACCATGCACTTGACTTATCAATACTCAGTCATTTTTCTGATGAAATTGGTGACATTAACAAATGCTGTTTATTGATGTTGTATAATGAAATGTGTAAATATTTGGAAAGATCTACATACACATTGAACCAATGTTTTCCAACTGACCAATGTATGAAGATACAAAATTGTGCATGAGCAAAACATCTATTCATAGCATACAATAGAACAATGGATTTTAATATTTCTGAATATGCAAAATTTCACTGATAGGGTTTTAAATTCCACTTCTGCAGTTTTGGTGTGTTATCAAAGAATATCCACAATTATCTGAAAAAGCTATGAAAATCCTCCCTTCCCAGCTACTTATATGTGAGAAGCCAGTTTTACTCATATACTTCAAACCAAACATATGGCAACAAATTGAATGCAGAAGCAGATATGAGAATCCAGTTGTTTTCCATTAAGTAAAATGGAAAATACTTATTTTTTATTAAAACTTTGTTTCTTATGTTCACATGTAATATTTTTATTTACTTTTAAATGAATTAATATTTAATTTTTTAATTTTAATTTCTAATTCATTAAATATTGAATGACACAATCCACATAAACAAAAGTTTTTTGGGGTCTTCTATGTTTAAGAGTATAAAGATCCCCTGAGACCAAAAAGTTTAAGAACCACTGTTCTAGGCACTTATTAATGTCACAGCAACTCATACTGAGAAACTTACCTCATTTCCTTTAGGATTTGGAACGTATGGTTGCAATGGTTCTATTTGGACTTCAGCTTGAATTGAATGAAATACTTCATCATTGTCTGATGATTCATCTTCTTTGTCCTTTGAAACAAAAAGGATAATAAATATTTTAATTGTTGTTAAAATGCAAATGATAGGAGCAACTTTATCTTCACAATGTACAACTTAGAATAATTTTCAAATATTAAAATTGATTTAAACCAGTAGATTCTAATAGGTTTTGGTTCTGGATTCCCTTTAGAATCTGAGGAGATTCTAACTGCATATAGACACACATGTCTGCATATATTTTCAGGGGGATCCCTGAACACCTGCAGCTAATCTATTAGACCCAGGTTAAGAATATCTGGTTTAAAGCTTAACTCATAACCCCAGACTGTCACATTTAGTAAGCAATTATAACTATGAAGTTCAGTCCTCCTGTGCAATGGAAGATCTATAATACAGCAGTGCAAATATTTCTCACTAATTGAGCTCTAGGAATTTAGGAAAGTTTCTGTTTTTACATTTAAGCCAATCAGTATTATTTCTTCAATTCACAGAGAGTAATGAAAATGAGTTTTCTTTTCTTTGGTTAGTTGAAGAATTCACATACATCTCTAAATGCTAACAAATTTTTAGGCAATTCAAAAGATCTATGACTTTGAGTTAGTATCAATTTTTTATATTTTCTTTAAAAATCACATACAAAGATATGAATACCTGTACAAGATCCTAGAGTCATGGGATTGGTAAATATTATTTACTGACTTTTTCTTCCAGTTTAGAATGGCTTCTCACATGTACATTTAAAAAACCAAATGACAATAAGTATGTGTCATGCTACCAATGCTATGAGTCTTGCAAGGATGCATACAAGTCTTTTTCATAAATGCAAAACCCATTAGATTTAATTGTTACTAGTCCTCATTGAAATCAGTCGCTAGCATTTTAGATGCCTTAATTTCAAGCAAATATCACCATTCTAGACTCATACCTCCACTTCTCTATATGGTTTCTTTCTCTTCCTATCTCCCCCTTTATTGAGAGTAGACATCCATTTCCCCTTTTGGGCCTTTCTTCACTTGTTAAATATGTTAGGGAAATAACATTAGTTTAATTGGCTCAATGAACAAGCCAAAAGATTCACTTATCCAGACATTCAGACAAGATACATTTGTAATTACTGCATTAATTATTATTAGATAAATTGATGTTGATACCAGGGTTTAATTTAGGATTCCTTTATGTAAATGGATGTTGTGAAGTATTAGAAAACAAGTGCTCTCCTAATCCTATTGACCTCATTAATTTGCTTATAAAGCCCACAAACCCTTCATTGTCAGATTAGATCTGCCAGATTGAATTCATCAACTCCAACCAAATTATATTCACTTATATTAGAGAATTTGAAAGAATGAGGTTTTGACTATTTGCAAATAAGATAAAGATATTAACATATTGCATTTCAAAAGAGTACAGAGATGAATTTGTAACGTGTCATGTTCTATGCAGAGATTTCATTGATTAATTATGTAAAACGGTGGAAAATTAGTGAGACAAGTCATACATATGGTAAATACAAAATGTTTTGGAAACTGCTTTTCTGTTTCATTTTAACCTTGATTTAAACATCCTGAAATTTAAAAAAAAAATAGTATAATTCACTTAAATAGCACAGTTCAGTATTCTATCAGAAGAAAGACAAATTAACTTAGAGGTTGGGGAGCAAAACCAAAGTTGTTTTCTGTGTTTATTTTTAATGAGTTCTATTTGAAATTTGGAACTATGATAGTAATTTTCAAAGATCCAAAATAGTAATTTTACATGTCCTTATGGTGTCCCTTTATTAGTTAATAATTAAAGCTATATCTCTACAAAGATATTAAGCAATTACCTGGATCACTCAAGCCAATTTTTCTTTCTCAAATTTAGTCATAATTATCTGTAAATTTTAAGATAATTTATTTGAAGTACAAATTATTAAATTAATCTTCTCTGGCACATAAGGAATATTGATTTCATTTGGTCTTAACAGAGGGAAACATGAGCATGTACTAGCATGTTTTCTCTGCATATTTGATTCAGTAAAAATATCAGAAACTCTTACATTTGCAACTTGTCTCAATTCTTCCTCATGCTGATTAAAGATATCCTCCCATCTGCGCTGGCGCCTTCGCCTGCAGGCTTCTAAATCTGAGAGCTCAAGCTCTTCAGGTCTCCTTGATAACTTTGCCCGGAACCTCTTTGGTGATAATCTTTTTGCCAATGCCTGCCTTAGACTAGAAACTTTCGATTTTTTCTTCTGTGCCTGTTCTGGTTGAGAGTAAAACATGTTTGAAGACAGGTTTTCCATCAAGGTTTGCAGTGGACCAAGTGGCTTTGAGTTATGTGAGTTTGGTGCTCGAAGTAAGTCTCTTGATAGTCCCTCTATCAGTTCTTGAACTGAGCCAACTGCCTGTGGGGGCTCTAGTGCCCAGGCCTGTGCTTGAAGTGACCCTTCAGTTTGCCCCTCTACTGGAATGAGTACCTGAGTGTCCAAATGTAGTGGCAACAGCACATGGTGGTTCTGTGACAGTAGGGGCAGGAACACCTGGGCATGTACTCGTAATGCCTCAGGTTCCTCTGACTCATTCTCTGCCTGGGTAGGCTCAGCAGCCTGTTCCTGTACCTCTGGCTGTTCAGGTACCTGGTTCTGCTCCAGCTGCTGTTCAGGTACCTGGTTCTGCCTCTGCTGTTGTTCAGAGGCCTGACCCTGCCTTTGTTGTTGTTCAGGTACCTGATCTTGCCCCTGAAATTCCTCTGGTACCTGGTCCAGATCCTGTGGCTCTTCTGATGTCTGGGGCTGGGCCTGAGCAGCCTGAACCTGCTGCTCTTTTGGTACCTGGGCCTGTACCTGTAGAGGCTTAGGTACCTTAACCTGAGCTTGTAGTGGCATGAGCATCCAGGCTGCCCTCCGTAGTCGTGGAGGTGCCTTAATCTGCATCTGTAGGGGCCTAGATGCCTTAGCCTTAACCTGAGCCTGTAGTGGCGTAAACACCCGAGCTGCCCCTTGTAGTCGCTGAGGTGCCTGGGCTTGCCCCTGTAGAGGCCTAGGTGCATTGTCCTGAGCCTGTAGTGGCATGAACACCTTGGCTGCTCCCTGTAGATGCTGAAGTGCCTGGACCTGTGACTCTTCTCGATCAGGTAACCACCTTGGCTGAGAGGGTTCTCCATGCAGAACTCTAAGTGGTCTGCATCTACTGCTGGTTGGCAGTCTCAGAAGCTCATGAGTACAAGAAGGTCCTCTAGAAATAAACATACAAATGATTGCTATGTAGTAATAATTGTCAGTGGAGTGAAGCCACTTGGGGAAAATGCCTTTATTTTAAAAAACGGAAATTTTGTGCAATAAAGATATTTTCAGTAAATTTTTTTTGAATCATTCCTGTAATGTCTGGAATATTCTTTGTATTACTAATATACTCAATTATCTAATAATCTACCTGGTCATTCTAGTGCCAGAAATTAAAAGATTCTTTGAGTAGTAATAACAATCTTTCCTCAACATTTCCATTCAAATATCTCTTGAAAATATAGAGAGAGCTGTTATTTGTTGCATCAGAAGGGATTAAACTCTTCTGAGTCAAATGCCAACAGAATAGAATCAACTGTCTTACATAAATTGCTAACAACAAATTATATTTGTAATTTATCTAACACACCTGAATCTTCTCATGGTGTATTGCTCCTTAATAGCTTCCTCTCTTTCAAAGATCAGAGGTATTCCTTTTTATAAAAGAGAAAAAAACAAGGCAAAAAATCAGCAGATATTAGTGTAATCTACCTTAGGAATTTTTACCCTTTAATGCTCAGGATGTCAAGTGAATTACAAGGACAAGAGGGTAACCCTTCAAATCACACTTGGTTGGTAATATGGACAATATCCCAGTTCCTAGGCCCACTTTTGCAGCACAGTGAAGCTATTCCATACAGACTAATTTCTCTGGGCACAGGAAAGGGAATTTAGCAATTTGGTAGCTGCAATCTAAAGAGAAGTAATTGAGAAAGACAAAGGGAGAATGGGACAAGAGAAACTTTATAGATGGTTGTTGAACATGGCTTAAAGGTGTGTGATCTAGATGTGAGGACTTTATGGCTTGGGCCCACCCTATCTTTGGTCCTTTCAATGAAGATCATTGAAAATGAGGATCAGGATCATTGGTCTTTCCAATGAGAAAGTAAAAATCTAAATTCTGGATTTTACACTTAACACATTCAACATGTTCAGCTTCTTTCATTTCTGCTGTGCTGTACTGAAATATAGACGTTTACAAACAAGAGTGTTCTTTTGAATTTCCTAAATAAAAGTGTTTAGGGCAACTGTATTTACACCTATGTAATTCCCACATAAATGTGACTTTTCCTGCAGGTAATATTTTGGAAGTCTTGCAACTCTGGAAATTAGCAAATTCTCAAATAGAAATGGGGTCTTCCTGCACCCATTTGAGACTAGCTGGTTTTTGTGATGCTGGTCCAGTGAATTTTCACCCATGGTTAAATAAATTAATTTCTGCTGCTTCTCACTCCAAAATAGGATACATATAGTTATGTAGATGGAAGAAACTCTACTGCAATCTATCCTGTAGCTATTCTGAGAATGACTATGTTTCCAGTTTCCCCTTTTCCATTATATCACCACTCTCAACACTGCCCATGGAGCCCCAATTTAAATGTGGAATATGCCATACAATACAAAGTTAAAACTTCCTAAGTAGTTTAATCTGGATTTGATGAAAATCCATCCTGCCATTTTTGGCATTAATATATAGAAACTAACTTTTACTTGTATAAATTAGTCCTTTTAATTACTTCTTATACTTGGAGATTAGTGCATAAAACAAACTTAGTATGGTACACAGAAATTACTTCAAAATTAACAGTCATCAATAGACAATTACAAATCTATTTATCTCATTGGAGTTAATTAAAATGTCAACCAAAAAAGAACAGTAAGATACAGATTTTGTTACCTTTTTTATTTATTTTATCTCTTTAGTTAGGAGTTTTCTTAAAATAAAATTGGCACATCACAAAATTCTTCTTGATGCTTTCAAGGTTTTTATAAATATGAATACTTGCCAGTTGTAATTGGTGACAATTTATAATCATATATATACAGATGATCAGGTGAGAGAGAATTAATTAACTGCACATGGCATATTAGTGGAAAAACTAAATATGGAAGGCCTCCCTCAGAATTTTTACTTTTAATCTAATTCTTAAATATTATTTTTTCTGACAAAAATGAATAAACTCGGCTCTCATCTAAATATCCATTCTAGTAAAATGAAAGTTGACATATTCCAACCTTTTTTCTGTCTCTTTTTAATGATTCCTGTAAGATGCTTCTTCAATGACTCAACAACGTGTCCTTCATTTTTTATATTCCGAACAAAAGGGTGATGAAGCATGTTTGCAGAAGTAGGACGAAATAGGAAATTTTTTATCATGCACTTTTCCATGAAATTGTGGAACTTGCGAGACCTAAAAGAAATGAGTCAAAGGGATAAAAAAGCATCCTCAGGCTTGCCATATCTTCTCCCATCCTCACACATATGCCACTCTGCAGGTCATATTTTTGGAGAGAATTGCCTCTAGTTATAATTGTCTTTTCAACTGCCATATGTCCTGCAGCTTGACAATATACATTATACAATACCACTCAAACCTCAGATGAGCCAGAGTCAATGGCATTTAAATAGTAGTAGAAACTTCAATGAGTTCAGAAGTATGTACGTGGTAAAAAGTCAATTGGTGGGATGGCAATGGAGCGGTTAATGTGATATATGTAGAACATGTATCTAGATTGGTCAGCCCACAGAAGTCATACTTTGAAGTCTGAATGTTTCACTTGACTACATGCACTTAGAGCTACATAGTCATAAATGTAATGATCCAAAAAAAAAAAAAAAAAAAAAAAAAGGTGTTAATAGCACCAGGACTAACTAATCTTATAAAATGGTTCATGAAAACAGAAGTGTCCAGAAAGCCTGAATCTGTGGGAAGGGTTAAATTGAATCACAAGGAAAAATGTCAGCAATCAAATCACAGCCACCACTTCTAGCAGGGCAAGCAATAAATACTAATAATAAACAAGAGCTTCTGACACTCAATCAAAAAGCTTCAGTATAAAGGGTTCCCAAGTTAGTTGGTCTGTAACACCCTGGGAGAACAAATCCTCTTCTCCAGGTCTGTGGATGTTTAGTTTAATGGGCTGAACAACTGAGCTGTATATCACAATCACTGACTGCCTATCTAGGCACAGTGAGAAATGTCACAAATGATTTCTATTGGTCCATGCCATTAATGGAGAAACAACTGAACATGCCATTAATTCCAGGGCAGTGATGTCATCATAATATACTATGGAAGGTATTACTTATGTCTAGTTGGCTAGCTAGCTCTTAATGAAAACTAATCATTAAGACCCCCCACTTAACGTATTAGTTTTTAGGAAATACTGTCCAAAAAAAGATGTTGAAACAGGACTACAAAATTAATTAAAACTCATTTCCTACATAAAAAATGGCAAGTTAATGTGTTTAGGAGATTAAGTCATTCATCTTTACCATCCACTGGATTTGACTTTGGGGGCAGATTCCCGCAAAATAACAAAGAGGGCTTCCAAAGGCTGAAGGTTACACAGGGCTGCAAAGGAAAATAGATGTGTTTAGAATGAATGAGAAGGGTAACAACAGAGCACACTCCTCATTCCAGAGGGGATTCTCAGTGTTCTTTCACATATCATGTTGAATAGACACTAAGGAATAAATAGATACAAAATAATGTAGTTACAGGAAAAGTTCATTTTCATACAAACAGTCCATTATATAAGATCCTCAAGTTTCACCATTGACAGGTGTGGCAAATTAATAATAAACTACACTGGATAAAAATTTCAAAATGTATGATTGGTGATTTCTATCTAGAGAAGTAAACAAAAAATAGAGACAAACACTCTTCTGTATTTTGTGTTGTAGGTATCTATACTTATAAAATTGAAATATGTCATTATAGGCTTAAAAAGTCAACCAAATGAGTAGCTAAGCACAATAATATATAAAGAATGATTTAGCAGTCTAAAAAGATGAGAAGAATCTGTTTTGGAAACTCAAAGTCCTAGGAATAGAGGTAGATATAGTGTAACTAACTATTAAAACACACCCTCTAGAGTAAGATCACCTGGGTTCAAATCCTAGTTCTTCCTTTGTGACTCGGGCAAATTACTTAACCTATCTGTGCCTTGGCTTCTTTATCTGAAAAAAAATCAAGAATTCCTTCAAAGAGTTGCCATGAGGATTAACCTACATGTAAAAGTGTCTGGCATAGAGTAGGTACTTAATAAATATTAGTTATTGGTATTATAATAAAGATTTTACCTATCTGGCACTTCAAGTCTGTGCCAAATTATAGGACTTCCGTTCACTTTTTGAAACACACAGCTATACAAAGAAAAGCCTATTCCATTATGTGCTATATAAATTCATTACCTTGTTGGTCTGAGAATTTTCTATAAGCTTTCTTATAAGCATTTAAATATGTCTCACTTCACTTATTTCCTCTTGAGTTTTGATTAAAGAAAACTGGCAGTGCAAAAAAATCCCTGAAGGAGAGCCATACTTTAAATTTCTCTTTCTCTTCATATATATTTTTTTATTTTATTAAGTTTTTAACTTTAACTCCAGTATAGTTAGCACACAGTATTATATTATTTTTGGGTATACAATATAATGATTCAACAATTATATACATTACTCAGTGCTCATCATGATAAGTGTACTTTTTGATCCCCATCACCTAGTTCACCCCTTGTCCCACCCACCCTCCTCTCTGATAACCATCAGTCTGTTCTCTATAGTTAAGAGTCTGCTTCTTGATTTCTCTCTCTCTCCCTCTTTGCTAGTCTTGTTTCTTAAATTCCACATATGAGTGAAATCATACGGTATTTGTCTTTCTCTGACTGACTTATTTCATTTAGCATAATACTCTCTAGCTCCATTCATGTTGTTGCAAATGGCAAGATTTCATTCTTTTTTTATGGCTGAATAATATTCGTGTGTGTGTGTGTGTGTGTATACAGAATGTGTATATATATATATATATATATATATACACACACACATATATATACAGAATATATATATATATACACATTTCACATCTTCTTTATCCACTCATCTATCAATGGACACTTTCATAATTTGGCTATTGTAAATAATGCTTCAATAAATGTAGGGGTGCATATATCCTCTCAAATTAATGTTTTTGTAGTTTTTTGGTAAATACACAGTACTGCAATTACTGGATCATAGGGTAGTTCTATTTTTAACTTTTTGAGGAACCTCCATACTGTTTTCCAGAGTGGCTGTACCAGTTTGCATTTCCACCAACAGTACAAGAGGGCTCCGCTTTCTCCACATCCTCACCAACAAATTTTATCTAATACCACAAGTGTGTCATTCATGTGAGGACAATTTGATATTAATGATTCTTTAGAGTCACCCTTTCTCCTCCAAAATACATATCCAGAAAAACTACAATGCCAAACTGGCCTCTTGTAATAGCAGGAAAAAACTCCCCAGGGTTATTTCATTAGAGTGATTTAAAGGCAATTGTTCAAATGTCATGTTTTTTCAATTACATAAGTATAAATTAATAGACATACAGGTTTATAATTGAGGGCAGAATTATCCCCAAGCTGAAAAGATTAGTCAGGGGTGCCTGGGTGGCTCAGTTAAGTGTTCAACTCTTTTTTTTGCCTCAGGTCATGATCTCAGAGTCTTGAGATTGAGCCCTGCATCAGGCTCAGTGCAGAGTCTGTTTGAGATTCTCTCCCTCTCCCTTTCCCTCCCCATTTGTCCCCCTCCCCCAACTCATGGGTTTGCATCTGCATGCACACTCTCTCTCACACACTCTCTCTCAAATAAATAAGTAAATAAATAATCAAGATCATATTTGATTCTCTTCATTCCTTTACTCTGTCCAGTCACCAGATTCTGTCCTTTAAACATATTTTAAGTGGGTTTGTACAATATTAAGCAATTGTCATTTATTAACATTTGAGCATCATGCAGTCAACTAACAACATCCCCAGGGGTCAAGAGTCAGAGCATAGAGTAGGGAAGTTTTCATTAGGGAAATGAGAAGTCCACAAAGGAATGGAGCACATGGGTATGTCAAACAGTAGACGTTTTCTATATAGTCTAATTTTAGGAATTTCAGTAAATACTCCCTTTATCCCATATCTAACATGCCTAAATGTTTCACCATTAGAGTTTCATTCCTTTGAAATAGCAAACCTCCTTTAAAAATACATTTCATAGATGGTATAATGCTAAATGAAATAAATCAGAGAAAAACAGACACCATTTGATTTCACTCATATGTGGAATTTAAGAAACAAAACAAATAAAGAAGAATGAACCCAAGCACTTAAGAAGGTCCTGGTGTGGGATGGTACAGATCTTCCCTCCTCTGAGAGCCTCTACAGCACCCTTTCAGTGAGAAGTTACTCTCCCTTTCTTTTTACTTCTCTGGGAGAGACTCACCAAAGAAAGAAAGAAATTTTGTTATCTGGACCTCAGAGGCAATTATCATATAATTGTCACTTTGGAGGGCCACCCCCTCTGAGATGATAATTATCAAAACCTGGAGGATTTCTGCAGTCAAATTAATGACAATAATTTCCATCCAAAGTTTATACTCCAGGCAATATAGGAGGCTGGCGAAAGACCAATATTTTAGCAGTGTGGCTATTTCAAGTTGCTCATGACCAAAGTTGCAGCATTCCAATTACTTATTTAGGCATGTATGTCCGATTTTTTTTTCTCATTGTGAATTAAGAATCTCCTGGTCCTTACACATCTTTTGTAAGAAGTTTGCCATTTGTGTACTCCATGCAAAACTCCTCTGCACTCCTTCTGTGAGTTTTCTCCCATGATTTAATATTTTGGAGTGAAAAAATGAAACAAAATAAAGACGAACCAGGAAATACAAATCTGCAAAATGTAGAAAGCTAGTGTTTTGAAAAGAAATGGTAAGGAACATTCAGAAACAATAGAAAAAATATAGTACTTGATGCAATCATGTATTCTAAATAAAAACATGAATCAATACTCATATGCAATACCATATTGTTAAGAGAGAGTAGAGGAAGAAGAAGAGAAAGAAGAAGAGGAAGAGGAGGGAGAGGTAGAGGAAGAGGAGGAGGAGGAAGGGGAGGGGAAGGGGGAGGAGAAAGAGATAGAAAAAGAGAAGGAGAAGCTGCTGATCAATCTAATATAATCTAAGTATGTTCACAAAAACAAATAATCAAGAGATGAGGAGGAATAATATGCATCTTCCCATTCTTATTTCAATTTTATATATGTGGTATAAATAATTTTTCCATCATTGATTTTTTATTCACCCAGCATACATACTTTGTAGTTTTGGAGGGCACTAAAAGAGAGACAGCAGCAACCTGACCTTCATATCTGTCCCAGATTTAATCTAAGCCTCTTCTGTGATATTCTAAGGGACACCAGGAATTCTTAACAATCATGTTACCATTATTTCTACCCCTTGAAATTACTCCCATTGGCCTTGAAAGACAGTACTAAGATAGCCCAAATTTATAAAGTTTGTTGGGTGGACAGTGTGGAGATAGAGCATGTAGGAACATGGGAACCTACAGGACCTCCTTAGAAAGGTAGAAGCAAAGAAATTCCACCTCCACTTGCCTGCCCTCCAGCAAACACTCCAGGCATTTCCTCACTTCTCATCCAACAATACCAGGAATGCATTTATCATTTATATCTTTAGATTTAGATATTGAAGAAATAAATATGCTCTGCTTATGGGGGTCATACATTTGATGGTTATCAATCATTTATATCCAAGTTCACATTTTCAATTTCACTTTTCTATCAGAAAGCAGAGTCCTGAGAGAACAGGATTCTGACAGATGATTTAAATGATGGAGATGAGAGAGAAACATGAGGAAATTGAGCCTTCTGAGCAATTAAGGGCACTGGAGTGGCTAAAAGGAGCAAAGAAAGCACCAAAGGTGAGCTGGACTGACTTCAAATGAAAAAAAAAAAAAAAAAAAACACCAAAAAACAAAACAAAACAAAACAAAAAAACAAGAAAACTTGAGTTCCCAAGGTAGGGGATTGGTTTGATTTCAATGACACACTGGAAGATTTTCTTAACTATCACATTCTGAAGCAGTGGCAGTGTGTGACTATAAATATTCTGGAACCTAAATATTCCACCAATCACTATGTACTAGAACGGCTTTAGATTCTCATTAGTCAGGACTGTCAGTACCAAATACTTTGAGGCCAAATTGAAACAACAGTCAATAGCCTAAAATAAGGTATCATAAGGGAAAAGCACAAACTCTTTATAGATATATCTGGCCATTCTGACTGGTACAAGTGGCAGATTTGTACAGCATGCTTCCCCAACTTTTTAATAAATAAACATTTTTACTCACGAGGAGCCCCCTCGGCCATTTCAATAGCAGTGATTCCCACGGACCACACATCACTCTGCAAAAGAAAAAATGACCCCAAAAAGTAATTTAACAATGGGAAACTAATAGTATTTAGAATCTCAAAACAGGGTGCCTGGGTGGCTCAGTCGTTAAGCGTCTGCCTTCGGCTCAGGTCATGGTCCCAGGGTCCTGGGATCGAGTCCCACACCGGGCTCCCTGTTCGGCGGGAAGCCTGCTTCTCCCTCTCCCACTCCCCCTGCTTGTGTTCCCCCTCTCGCTGTGTCTCACTCTGTCAAATAAATAAAATCTTTAAAAAAAAAAAAAAAAAAGAATCTCAAAACAATCTTTGGGTGGGGGAGTGTCAATGCCAGAGCCATTTTATGGGTTTTCTACAATGAACCTTCATTATAGGCTGGTGTTATAGGAAGACGTTAGCTGAGCTTGTGATCAGCCAATAACTGGATGATATGGGACAGGGTTCAGTGTAAGGAAAATTCACCTTGAATGTATCGCTATTGTTGCCTTAACTGAAATAGCAAAAGGAGCTTGCTGTGAAGAAATCCTATCACATAGATGTATTAGCTGTGCCATCTTAGGTAAATGATTTAACTCTCTGTACCTCAGTTTCACTCTATATAAAATAGAGATAATAATGATATGCATCTCATAGAACTGGTATGAGTATTAAATGAAATAATCTATATAAAAGCACTTTCAGTCAGTTCCCTGAATATAGTAATTGAGAATATAATTATTGTTATTCCAGGAAATTATATTCTAAAAGGCTCAAGGAAATTATCCACATTATTAACTGTACTTTGTTTTTTAGAATGTGAAAAGAGCACAGGGCTGGAGGTACACTGCCTGGCTGGATGACTGCTACACAAGTTAACTGAATTCTGAGAATCTCAGTTAATAGATTTCTTAGCTTCAAAGGATTATTGTGATGGTGTAAGTTGAAGCTTTCTTTCAATTTACATGGGGCTGAAAATTAAAAATAAATAATTAATATAAGTGAAAGTCCTTGGAAGACTGCAAAAATCTGTAGAGGTATAAGGCATCCACTTAAAAGATTTTACAGCAAGCCACTTAAAAGAACGTTATGCTTCCATAGTCTGCATAGCCTGTAATAGTACTAGACTATAAGCTCTCAATAGATCTGCTTGCAGATCAAGCAGAGGGCATTTAAGGGAAAGGGAAAAGGGATGAGACTTGAATTAATCAACTTCAAGTATTGAGTCCTAGGTTCCACACGACGAAAACCACAATGAATTGTTTGGATGACTTATGATGTGAAGAGTGAGTGTGGTTTTTCCAGTCTATAGCAAATGGAGAGTTTTCTTTCCACATCAGCTTTTTTTGAAATGTGTACGTAGATGTATATTGTCCAAATTGCAGTTTCAGTGGAAATTTTAATAAATAGCATGAATTGTTACTTAATTTGTCTATTCCACTGATTTTCAGTGGTTTGGAAGTGAACCATGACAAGGATTTTCTCCATTACCCTGAGTAATGAAATTATTATTTTTTTCTTTTTGGAGCTTAGTTACTGTGGGGATTAATAATTGGCTTTACATTCATTCATTTTTAAGTTTACAAAGTTCTCTGCCCCTGGAAGTTAAATTTCCATATAAAGCCACATAATATAATATTTTCCCCAAGAAGTTGCAAGCAACATGAACTAGACATTATTCCTCAAATATAGATAATTCCCAATGGTCTACTTTGTCTAAATTCTTAAAAAATATATATTTATGCATATAATCAAACCACATATATGAATAGCAACTAGTATTTCTTATTAGAGTTTAATGTGAAAGAAGGAGTTGCCTGCTTTTTATTCTTTTATCATTTTAAAATAAACATTAGTCAAAAGTCCTTTCCAAACTTTGATTCCCACTATCTGAATGCTCACACTTACTCTGTAATCATAGGAGCGTCTTGGATCTTCGTCACAGTCAATCACCTCAGGTGCCATCCAGTATGGTGTTCCAATGAAACTATTCCTCCTCCCATTAGTTCTGCTCACCTGGGCACTCACTCCAAAATCCACTGCAAAATTCAGCATATGTCAAAATAATTAATCAGTAACAAAAAGCTCAATAAGTTATTGCTTTAACTTGGAAAGCCAATACAAAATCCACAATGGATAACAGATTTTCATTCCAACCCAGAAAACTTTACCATGAAGTCTACTCCAGGAATACTGGGAAATAGGCTTTTGCTGCTATTTATGTTGGAAAGAGACTCAGAAGTGCTATTATAAATCTACAGTAGGTTTGGCTGAAAGTTTACCATGAATATTAAAAATAAATTTCCATCAGTATACCCTGAACCTCTGAAGTGATAACATATGTAGTGTTTGGACCTGCCACCAAGCTGGAGGAAGACCAGCACTATAAACAACATCTAAGAAATCTAAAACCTATTAGTAGTTTATTAGGAAGCCTCACTCATGACATTAGAAAGTTCTATTACACCAATGAAGAAAAATGAGTTTTCTGCTAGAATTTAGTTTAAGTTTTTCTACAGATCTTCTGAATCAGATGCAAATATTTACTGTGGTATCTATATCTTAGCTTAGACTATAAAAGTTCAGTCTTCTATTCATCTGTGGGATACATTATATGAAAATATTTAGTATGGTATCCTCAGTAACAGACAGAAAAAAAGGCTAAAGTAGACTGGGGTTACTTAGTCCAGAAAAAATAAGATGAAAAATGAAAGTAGATGAATTTTTTCAGGGATGAAAAATGAAGTAGATTTTCTAATTTAGAATGGTTTCCAGGAATCTAAAGGATGGAGAACAACACTGACTGAACAGTAGTTTGAAAAACTTAGGAGAAGAAATGAAAAATTAAAAAGTTAAGAGTTTAAAGTAGTCTTTAAGGAAGGATTTAACAAAACAAGAAACGTCTGTAATATGTGAAAATCATCACTGGGTGTTGAACAATCTTATTATTTAGATATTTTTTTGAGAATATGTTAAATCAAAGCTCAGCATTCTTACTATCCCCTGAGGGCCAACTTTAAGGGCCAAGAGATACCTATGAAGTCCATGAGCTAATATATACGGCATTCAGGGAAGAAAATGAAAGGGTAAAAGAAGAGAAGACGAGTGATGGATGGAAGAAAAGGAAAAAAGAAAAGCTTGAAATTTAGATAAAAGTAGAGATGAAATCTCAACAGTGGCATAATTTAACCTTTCTTTAATGACCTCAGTACTAGAATGTAAGGATTATTGATCAATTGCAATTACAATACGATCACTTTCCAGTCTCTTTCCTTTCAACACTCCCTCTGATGTCCTTGGGTTTGCCTTCTGCAACCTTCTCCTTATAATATATAGCTTAAAAATATACTGGAATCTGAGAAATGTAAAACCAAATGTATAATGGTTGTACGTAAAATAAGCCTGATTGAATTCTAATCCAGTGCTAAAAGGTCTCTCCTACAGAGTAAAGTACATAAGCTTTAGTGCATCGACTTTGTGACAGAATTTTCAGTGGCTCTTCATTTACTTACAATGTCTCTTCTGTGTTGCAAATGGTAGAGTTGGCCAGAAACCTGACAGAAATATATGGGAGTGCTAGCACATGTGAACATAGTGTGTATGTAGCTTTGTGATAGACTATCTATCCTGCACATTTGAATGTGAGATTCAAATTCCCCTTATCTATTAACAGTGTCTTAAAATTGTGTTGCTAGCTTTGTAGCTTTTAGACACATAAGACATAATACATTTTCTTGAAATTACTTTTTTCTTATTTCAAGAACAATTACCTCAAGCTTCTTCTACAAATATTCAATGAAAACATTCTCAATGAATGAACAAAAATTCCTGCTGTGGTTGTTTTTGTTCATCAGGAAAATGGGAACTATCTTAAGGTCATGCTAGAGACATGGTAGGCAAGGATTGATTATCATTTAAAAATAATACAGGATTTAATAACCAGTAATTTATTTTTATTTTTTATTTTTTTAAAGATTTTATTTATTTATTTGACACAGAGAGAGAAAGCACAAGTAGGCAGAGAGGCAGGCAGAGAGAGAGGGAGAAGCAGGCTCTCCACTGAGCAGGGAGCCGGACGTGGGGCTCGATCCCAGGACCCAGGGATCATGACCTGAGCCGAAGGCAGCCGCTTAACCGACTGAGCCACCCAGGCGCCCCAATAACCAGTAATTTATATTCTATATCAATGAGGTTATCTGCCATTGCATAGTACTGACATTATTCATATGGTATTACTTAAAAACCAACCAACAATATTTATTTTAAACATTAAAGGATGCAATAAATTGTGCCCTGTGTGCCTGTGAGACAGTATGTGTGGTTATTTTCAAATAAATTATGCCATTTTGAATACTGGAATAGAAAGCCAGGGACTTTCCGGTCTTTTAATTTCTAATTCTGAACTTAAGTTGGATATTATGGGAGCAGCTGATATCAGTTCTTTAAATATTTGAGGGAAAATTTCAAAGAAGCAATTTGTACTTAAGTAATTTAAAAGTTCTTTGATATTATTTGGAAAATATGGTTTTGTGATGTGGAAGAATTGTCTTTTTGTTTCCTTGTCCATGGCACAGAAACTTGCACATAATAAATATTCAATAATTCAATTATTAAAATAAATATAATATCTATACTTAATAGAGAATAAAACAATGACCAAAATGTAAGTCTTCCATTATAATTTAAAAGTTTTTAACTACACGATTTCAGAGAAGCAGTAAAAGGTGCCTTTTTCTCCTGCTCCACCTCCCTTCCCAAACAAATTTTCATATTTTGACTGGTTTTGCAAGCAAGGAAAACATAGCCTAAGTAAGTAGAGGATATTGTTAATGACATGCTAAAAAACACAGTTATCTTAAAGGATTCTTCTCCATTAAAATACTGGGGCCTCACTTAAAGTACAAGAACAAACTTACCAAGTTTTACTTCAGCATTATGAGTCAGTAGCACATTCTGACCTTTGATGTCCCGGTGAATTACACGGTGTGCATGAAGATGAGCTAAGCCCTGCACATAGATAGATACATATTTATTCAAAAAGTCACATCACTATATATATTTTCTCTTTTTCTGGTACTGTTCTTCGTATTTTTGGAAGACCTTTTGGTAAGAAAAATGGCCCAGATTTGCATTTTTCAGACAAAATTCTTTCTTTAGGCTGGAATTACTACAACCAGTTCCCAGAAATACTACTTTTGGCTATAAGGAAAGGAAAATAAATCAGGACACCCATGAAAAGAAAAGAACACCAAAAAGTAGTGTTTGTATACATTGGGCCATTTACCTTCCTTTCTAGTCTCCCTATTTCCAACTAACCATAAGAGTGAAGACCTGGACATCTTAAATATCATAGCTCAGCCATTGTTTTACTCTATTCCTCATCCAACCATTTGTTTAATCCAAAATATTTTCTAGTCAACCTTGTAGGCTGAGAATTTGGGAGAATATGGAAATTCATTTTAAAGCATTTGCAATTTGTATTGGCTTACCATGCTGGATCCAGCCTATTCACCACTAAAACTAACCTGTGACCCGCTTAACCCGTGACCTGGCTTCAGGGAGATTTCTCCAGATAATAACTAGGGATGAATAATAGAAGTAACAGTAAAAACAGCTAATATTTATTGAGTCCTTTATTTTATTTTAGTTTTTGCCAGGGACTGTGCTAAGTGCTTTACATGGAGGAAATTATGAAATCGTCACTGCAATCTTTTGAGGAGGGTACTAATATCACCCCATATTACAGTCAAGAAAAGTGAGATTTTGAAAAATTAAGTAACTGATTCAAGGACACAAAGCTAATATATGTTTAACCAGCATTTAAACTCAGTCCAGAGTTTACACTCAACTAGTTACACTATTAGCACAAGTGAATCCAATTAAGATGGGAGGAAGAACATTCTAACATTATATATCAGTGGTGCTATCAGTTCTGTTTATATCCTCCTCTGGTGACCCTAAGCACTTAAGTCACAAAGAAAAATTTGAGTGTGGTAGATTAAGAAGATTGTTCTCATTCAATTTGGTATTCAAAATAAAGCAAGTTTTAAAAGCAGGGCATTATTCAAATAGGATAGCTGTCTGCAAAATGGTTATGGATGGTTTGGGGCCCATTCGGTAAAACACTGACTTTTGTCTTACTTTTTTCTTAATCTCTAATGATAGTGCTACTTTTTTTTTTTTTAAAGAACTCTAAAAATCCAAATAATGTAATAAATATTCCAAGTGGTTATTTCCATGATCCAATGAACACAACAGTCTCACTCTGACAGAGCCATTAAAGACCATGATTTGGAAGGCCCTGGCTACCCATCCTGCAGTCTACCTAAAGTTAAAGACATCACCTGAAAATCTGCTCTCTCTAAAGCCATTTGGGTTTTTTTGGTATCCTCATCCAGAAGTTATGTTCAGAATTCTTAAACCACCCTATATGGGCAGGTATAACGTACATTGCATATATTACTCCCAGGTGTTTTCAAGGCCAGGGGAGAATGACTGTATGAAGACTCACCTGAAGGATTTCTCGGCAGATATATGCAATCCAATCTTCTTTCAAACTCTGATTTCTGGTCATTCTTACTACATCAGTGACTGAGCCTGCTGCACATAATTCCATCACCATCTGCAGGGAAGCCAGTAAAGTGTCGAGAATTAGAAAGTAATTCTCTGAAAATATCTGGAGAATTTTAGTCCATATGGCTTGTATTTATATGTGATGTTTAGAGATTAAGACACTGCAAAGACTGGCTCAATTGTCTGGTGGAAGTCTCTAAAGGCTAGTGGAATTAAAAAGAGTTGGAACATATCCAAGGATCTGTGGAAGGGGGAAAGGGAGGTATCACACCAGGGATATTTAACTAGGAGGTGGAATTTGAGCTAAGCCTTGAAGGATAGATAATGTTTGAATATACTGAGAAGGAAGAACATTCAGTTTATTGAAAACAGAATGATTACATGCCTTTAGAAATAAGCTTGTACAGGAGACAAGCCTGAGTGATGACTGGAGTTCAAGGGGAAAGACCATTGAGGGAACAGTTTGATTGCAAGTGAAAAAGCAGGAAAGAAGTATCTCAAAAGAATTTACACCTCAAAATTAAGACTAGATTTGTTTTTATTATCATTTTGTTTTTATTTTGTTTTATTTTTTTTAAAGATTTTATTTATTTATTTGACAGAGAGAGACACAGCAAGAGAGGGAACACAAGCAGGGGGAGTGGGAGAGGGAGAAGTAGACTCCCTGCTGAGCAGGGAGCCCGATGCGGGGCTTGATCCCAGGACCCTGGGATCATGACCTGAGCCGAAGGCAGACGCTTAATGACTGAGCCACCCAGGTGTCCCTCAAGTCAGTGTTTTCCTTGGTAAACATGTCTGAGACCATGCATCCCTGGCTGCTAAGCACCATGGCGGACAGGGCTAGAAAACAGCTTTATTTTGAGCAGTATTTTAAATTCTAGATTATTTTCCCTAAGATACTGGCAAACTACAATTCCAAGGGGGAAACTGTCAATTGCATTCCTATAGGGCATTTTTTTCCAAATGATTTTACTGCTAAGGAAAGTCTATTTTAAGGCTATTATCATTGACAGCATCTCATTCAGGTATTACTTTATTAATAAACTCAATTTCTCAGAAAATTTATCTTTTTGCCATCAATGAATCAGGGGCCCAACTAGTAAATTTCCTTTCCCATTTTAGCTAACTAGAGGACTGGCCAATGTGAAAGAGAATATAGCTATTATAGTTAACCCAGCAAACTTTTCTTTAAGCACAGGTTTATGCATTAATGCCTGTGTCAAAACTGCTATATAAATACAACAAAACATGTCTTTTTTTGAACTGTAGGCAAGTTAATTAATTTTTGCTGTAGAAGAAGGAAACCAAAAAAATAGGCCCCAAATCATGAATATTTAAAAGTCTACCTTATTTCCTTTTGGAATATTAACATTTTCTTTTCAGAAAATCACTCTTTTAATTTATATTTGTTCACAACTAATATTATTACATGTCTTTCACCTGAGTATGCTCTCACGAAACAGAAGAGAAGAAACAGACTAACAAAACCAATAATACAGATAAGCCACAAAAGTTTAATTTTCATGTTAACTATATTAATTGGGCACAACATGTACAACTGTGGTAATGGAAGAAAAGGGGCTCATTTTAAACCATGACAAACCTGAATTAAAGCCATTCATTCAGATGCACCCTGGAAAATCTTGCTAATTTTACCTGAGTCAGAAGAGCTCTACTCTGAAAGGAATGTAAGACATTCTCAATTATTTTCTCAGCTTTGTAAGCATGATGCCCAGAACATACACTTTATAAATGGTAATTATTTAGTCATTTACTTACTTCCTATTTGTTTTTATTTACATGGGCAAGAAATTGTAAATGGTCTTATGAAAACTCTTACCTCCACAAATTATTCATCCTTCAGATCGCAGTTCAAGGAAGTTTCTCAAAGAAGAGTTTCTCGTTCCCCAACTTAATTTAGATTCCTTTGTTATTTGCCCACATAGAAGCATGTTATTTCCCTTCTGACCAATTATCTACTCATATGTGTGATTATTTGACTGCTACTGGTCACTGCAAATGAATTGTAAGCTCTGATGGGTCAGGGACATGTATATGAAGTGTAACAATCTTTCCTTGACAACTGAAGATTCTGAAAAGTCTTAGTTATTATTTTGAAGAAACAATGTTATTCTTGACTTGAACTGGAAATGAAAATGTAGCCCACAAGTGTACACTGACCTCACTTATGTTCTCAATGTCCCTTTTTAAATAAACATATCTTTGACCAAAGCTCATTTTTTTTTTTTTTTTGTTATTTGACAATTTCTGCTATAGTGGGAAGCAGCAACAATTCTGGCAACTGTAGTGTAGGTTTTAGAAGCCCTCTAAAATTTACATTTCATTGATCGGTAATTTGTGATAGTATAGGCATTAGGCATAAATAGGCTAAGAAAAGGATAAGTCAACTAACCATTTAGAAAAGAACTCCTGGTAGTTACATAAGTGCATATACTTAGAAAAACTTAAATGCACCCATATGTTCATACCAAATGCTAATTAGAATTGATACTTATCCAGTCATCATTTGCAAGTCTATCAGGTAGTCTCCTTAGCCATACCTCTAATTTACCAGCAAATGTGCATAAAAAGTTAAAAGCAGCAAAACTACATTTGACAAGAAATATGTTAGATATTCCCAGTGTTCATTTGAATCTCCCCTATTTATCCTGAATCCTCTCTCCAGGAACTTAAGTTTCCTGAAATTATTCCATATTTATCACTCCCATCTCCAGGAATCAGAACACATTTTGTCATACTACTTTGAGCAGCTGAGTTCTTAAATTTTCCTGTAGGTGCACAAAAGTGACATCTCGGCTTTTGAAAATGTATTTCCTCAAGTGAGACTTAGTCTTAGGAAATAAGATGAAGGTAATTAAATACATACCCAAAGTTGGTGCCTCTGGCCAGGAGGGCTCAGCTTGAAAAAAGCACCATAGAAGGACACAATGTTTTTGTGGAAAGAGTACTTCTTCAAAAGGTTGAGTTCGGTCCTGAGATCCTCTTCCTCATCCTGCAGAATAAGAATACACAATAGACAATAAAGCTCTTAAGCTAGGCCAGTTAATAACTATGGAATCCTAAACTATGGCAGAACAAAGGAAATCCTATGGCTACCCATTATGTCACAGAGTAATTTATAATAAAATCTCAACTAGAAATGTCAGAGAATGGAGACCTCTGGTTAACCGGGAATTTGGGAGAAAATAAAGCTTAATTGAAGATCCTTTAAATTCAGTGGTTCTCAAAGTGGGATCCCTGTACCAGCAGCAATGGCCACTGTATAAAGTTTTCACTGAATAGAGTCATTACATTTTTGTTTATTTTGTAACAGTTTTATTGAGATATAATTTACATACCATATAATTCATCCATTTAAAGTATAAAATTCAATGGTTTTTAGTATATTTACAGAATTATGCAACCATCACCACAATCCATTTTAAAACATTTTTATCACCCCAAAAGGAAACTTCATATTCTTTAGTTATCACTCCCAAATTCTGCTACACACACATCCCAGCTTTAATGAACCACTAATATATTCTCTATTTCTTTAGATATATCTATCTTGGACATCTTATATAAATGAAAATCACATAGTATGTGGACTTTTGTGACTTTTTTTCAAGATTCACCCATAATATAGAACATATCATTATTTTATTCATTTTCACTCATCAATTGATAGACATTTGGATTATTTCCACCTTCTGGCTATTATGAACAATGCTGCTGTGGGCATTCATATCAAGTTTTTGTGTGAATATATGTTTTTATTTCTTTTTGGTATATACTTAGTAGTGAAATTGTTAGGTCAAAATGTAACTCCGTATTTAATATTTTGACGAAATGCCAAATTGTTTTCCAAGCGCTGCACCTATTTATACTCCCAACAGCAATGATGATTCCAATTTCTCCATACCCTCACCAACACTTACTATTTTCTGTTTTATTATTATAGCCATCTTAGTGGGTTTCAAGTAGTATCTCATTGTGGTTTTCCCTTGCAATTCACTGATAACTAATCATATTAATGATCTATTCATGTATTCATTAGCCATTTGTATATGATCTTCAGAGGAATGTCTAATTGAAATTCTTTGCCCCTGTTTTCTAATTGGGTTATCTGTCTTTTTATTATTGAATTGTAAGATTCATTTATATATTCTAGATCCAAGTACTTTATAAGGTGTATGATTTGCAAACATTTTCTCCCATTCTGTGGGTTGTTTTTCACTATCTTGATAGTGTCCTTTGAGAAACAAAAGTTTTAATTTTGATAAAGTGATTTATTGATTTCTTGTCTTATTGTTTATACTTTTAGTGTCGTATCTAAGGATCCATTGCCAAATCTAAGGTCATGAAGATTTATCTAAATGTTTCCTTCTAAGCATTTTATAGTTTTAGTTCTCACATTTAGGCCTTTGATAATTTTGAGTTAATTTTCATATAAACTAGGGATGTAAGTTAATTGTTTTACACGTGGATATCTATTGTCTCAGCATTATTTGTTGAAAAGACTATTTTTCTCCATGAATTATCTTTGCACCCTTGTCAAAAATCCATTGACCATAGATATATGGAAATAGTCCTATTCCACTGATCTGTATGTCTATCCTTACGCCTGTACCACACTGACTTGGTTTATGACTCATTGCATTTTAAGGTACAGGTTTTATCCGTGCTAATCCTTTTAAAGTTTATTTATTTATTTTTTAAGATTTTATTTATTTATTTGACAGAGAGAGAGAGAGAACAAGCAGGGGCAGCAGCAGAGGGAGAGGGAGAAGCAGGCTTCCCCACGGAGCAGGGAGCCCGATGTGGGGCTCGATCCCAGGACCCTGGATCATGACCTGAGCCGAAGGCAGCCGCTTAACCGACTGAGCCACCCAGGCGCCCTTGTGCTAATCCTTTTAAAGATATGCTTAAAGTCATTCATTTTCTTAATCACAACAGTGATACATATGGATAAAATGTATTTTTATATATGAAGTAAAATATGTAAATGCTATACATTCACTGAATATTTCCTTCTACTAGTGGTAACAGTTGTGTGTATATTCCTCCAGTCATGTTTATTCCTTCAGAATATATATATCTCACTACTCTGCAACTTGCATGTCTTATTCTATACCTAAAGTGCATGTTTCTATATCAATAAACATAAATGCACTTCTTTTTTATGGATGCATAGAATTGCGCAGATTAAAGATATGGGTCTGCCACTCAGGGAACAGATCAGGGCTAAAGGTACTGTTTTTGAGGATTATCTCTACAGTGATAATTGAAGCTATCCTTTTGTATGGGATCTCCAAGGTAGAATACATAATTTCAAGAGATATCTTTACTAGAAGACAGTATGATGTCATCAGAAAAGAGCATCTAGGGGCACCTAGGTGGCTCAGTCAGTTAAGCATCAACTCTTGATTTGGGCTCAGGTCATGATCTCAGGCTCCCAGTGCGGAGCTTGCTTAAGATTCTCTCCCTCCCTTTTCCTCTGCTTCCTTCCCTCCCCACTCCCTCTTTCTCTCCCTCTCTAAAAAAAAAAAAAAAAAAAAAAGGAACATCTACACTCGGCAGTAGGACACCTGGGTTTTACCACTAATAGCTAAAAGTTGGAAATTCACTTAATCTTCCCAAGGTTGAATTTATCCTCAGAAATCTGATGGAAGTTGGCAGCCATTACCTCTCTCCATGGAACATTAATGGAGCCAAATGTGACAATTAATTTAAAGTTCTTTGAAGTCCTTGAAAGAAGAATGTTATAAATGTAAGGTATTATCATACAGTATCTCTGTTACTTGACCTTCTCATTTGCTTTAGAGTGTTATCAGAACTATACACCTTTCTCCACTTTTTACCCTAATCTACAAACATCAGCAACTTTTGTTTCCATCACTTTTATTATACTGGATTGAAATGGGAAGCTATTCCCCTTATACCATGAGGTATAAGTAGTTTGTTTCCATATGTTCCATAGTAGTTTCCATATGTTCCATAATCTATCTGTAACTATTCTTAACCAATCTAAAAAAAGCTCTTTTCTTCTCAATAATTTAAAAATCATCACACTTTATGTGTATAGAGGTGCAATGCATTGGAGAAAAATATCTTAAAATGTTAACTTTAAAAAAGTAACTTAAATTGTTAGGAATTTCCAATGAGCATATCATCAGTTTATGCATTTAGATATCATATCCCTAACTTAAAGGAACTTACATACAAGGAAATAAGATTCACATACATGAATTACAACCATTGATGAATACAGGATAGTGCATAATGAAGTTGAGGGTGATATGAAATGACTCAGGAAGTAATTACACTTTACAAATGGATTAATGACCTGGGTCCTTTGAATTCCTACTAGCTCTAAATTTCATTTGATTATAAATAAAAAAGTTCTCCTACTGCACCTATAAAAGTTCAATTTATATAACCTTTTCAAGAGTACTCTTTATTGTACAAAGTAAATATATAGTAGTATGTAAAGAAAAGATTATTTGACCAAAAAGTGTAATTTTTATTTTTTAAAATTTGAGTATAGTTGACATACAAAGTTACATTAGTTTCAGGAGTATGACATAGTGATTCAACTTCTCTATATGTTATGCAATGCTCACCACAAGTGTAGGCATCATCTGTCACCACACAACACTATTATAATACCATTGACTGTATTCCCTATCCTCACCTTTCATCCCTGTGACTTCTTCATTCCATAACTGAAAGCCTGTATCTCCCAATCCCTTTCACCTATTTTACCCATCCCCTCACTTTCTTCCCTCTGGCAACCATCACTTTGTTCTCTGTATTTATAGGTCTGATTCTGCTGTTTGTTTATTCATTTGCCTTTTTAGATTCCACATGAGCGAAATTATATGGTATTCATCTTTCTCAGTCTGACTTATTTTACCTAGTAGACTGGCTAAAATTAAAAAGACAAGAAATATCAAGTGTTGGAAAAGATACGGAGAAAAAGGAACCCTCATGCACTGTTGGCAGGAATGTAAATTGGTATAGCCACTTTGGAAAAAAGTATGGAGGTTCCTCAAAAAACTAAAAATAGAAAAGAAGACTTTTTAATTAAAAATAGGTGGGTTCTGAAATCCAGTGAAAAAGGATACCTTTGACTTCTCTGGGGCAATGAATAAAAAAAGGGTCAACCTCTATCTTTAGTTCTCCCCAGAATTTCCTTCAATTACCTTGACTTGATGACCTGGGGGTAGGGGAAAATACATCTTTCAGCTGAAATTAATAGGTAGCTGAATATTTCTAGTCAGGTATCATTTTCCTTTTTAGCTTATTCTTTGAGACCCAGTAGAAAAATGGACAATTTTTTTTATATTTAGCTATAATGTGGTTGGACTTTAAAAATAGTTATGAAATAAATATAAGGCAATGTACTAGGTCCAGAAATGTCCCCAAGTGTTCATAATATATCTTGGAAAAAGCCTGAAATCTCAGAGAAATGACTAGCAGCTGCAGAACATTCTTTAACATTTCCCTGGGATTTTCCAGTGGATTTACCCATAAATATTCAACAACTAGAAAATAAATCTAGACACCTATTTGTCTTTGGGGGGAAGGAGAGGGGCCTGGTTTCTCCAGCTGGAAACCCAATGACAGGTTCTTTCTTTGTATTTATTGTGTAATAAAGGCAGAAATAAATAAAACAATCAACTTGTTGCATGAGAATTATATAGGAATTCGAGTTCCAGTCTCATCCCAGCCTCCCAAGGAAGCTCAGTTAATAAGCTCCCTTTGAATTCCCTTACCCTGTTTTCTACAAAGCTAAAAGTTGATCCTTGTGACTTTCATTCTTGCCATGTAGGACCACTGAACTTTCTGCTTTCCCTCTGATGTGGCTGTCCTTTGAAATGGTAACAACATCTGCCATCATATAGAAAAAAACCTCAGGAACTAGCAATTCTGTATGTACACGGGCACTTTCAGTTCCTATCAAGACACCATAGTTGTGTTGAAAGGAATATGAATTCATAAAGAGTGTGATAAATAGGCATGAGATGATGGTATGGAGGTAAGAACACAAAGAACATGTAGAAGAAGCAGGGGCCAGACTAAGTCCTTTAATTTGTTTGGTAGTTTGATTATCAAAGAGCTTTTTTTTATTATGTTAATCACCATACATTACATTAGTTTTTGATGTAGTGTTCCATGATTCATTGTTATATGCAAACAATGAATCATGGGACACTACAATCAAAGAGCTTTTTTTTTTCTTTCTGGGTTAGAAAGTTCAGGTCCCCAAGCAAGAATAGAATGGCTGGGCTCCAGGAAGCTATGCAGTTGCATTTGACCGTATTTTTAACCCTGTTTCTAAGTAGACCAAATTTTCTGGTGCCCTTTTACTTATGAGGAATCTGAGGCCTAGAGAGGTAAGACCAGTTTTCCAAGTATTTCTTAGCTACTAGTGGTAGACTTGGGATTTAAACTCATGTGTCTGGACTTTCACATTATTGCTATTTCCATAAACCCCTGACTCAAAGAGATGTGTGTGCAAGTCACAAACTTCTTATCCCAAAGGATTCAGGATGATTTAGGGATACTAACTGGCTGATCAGCTAGCAGTTATTTTTCTTACTAAAATATATAATCAGAGTTCAAAGTTTCCAACTAGAAAAACTTCTAAGAGTGAGTTTCCCACATAAATGTAAACTCCCCCAAAACCAATAAACCAAGATCAGATATGTTTGGAAAGCATTAGTGTGTTTGCCATTCTCAATTAACAGGAAGTTGAGCTTGTGAGAAACACGTAAGTACATTATATCCATCAGGCCAAGTGGGTAATTTAAAACTCTCAGACATATCCCAGTAATATGATGCTATAGCATTTCCTGGCTCAGGGCCAGCTGATTCCAGAGTAGCCTGAATATCCTAATTTTTGTCAAAAAGAGGCAGCTCAAGGATACCACAACTTCCTTTATAATTTCACCCAATTCTAGAACCAAAATATTTTTCCCTGTGGAAAGAATACGAGAGACGTTTGGGGAAGAAAGGGATTTATTAACAGAAATGTTTGATGAAACCAAAATTAGTCAAACGATTATATTTTTCATGCCTTACTCTTTGCAGCTTCTTGACCTACCAAAGCATGTTATTAATCAGTACTATCTGTTTCATTTGGATATGCTTTGTCTTCTGAGATACACTGTAAACAAAACAGGAGCCTGGTGCTTACTAGATGAATCATGAAGCTGTTTATCAATACCTTTCTATATAAATAAAAAGTTTTTCTGAATGTGATTGTGTTAATGGAAAAAGTTATTTTAAATCCTGAGATTATATTCATTAAGGCACAAAAGGTTGAAAATATTTGAATACCAGATAGCTAAGGAGGAAAGTAAGAAAAAAAGATATCAATGAATTATACTGATAAGAGCAGGAATTCTGCTTTTATGCCCACAGAATATTTTGATAGATCACTAACATCTACCGAAAAAGAATTTTCTTTGTCTGATCTTATTCTAGAGCCAGAAAATTATTAGAGTAAATAGAGACTGTTTTGTAAGACAGTTAAAAAGCTTCAAGTAGAAAGTATCTTCACAATCCTTTATCTATTCAAGTACTGTGCCAGATGTCTGAAGACTTTTAGGTTGGATAGCCTGTGGTTTTCTGTCTGCTATTGTTCTTAAAAAAAAAAAAAAAAAGAGTAGTCCTCATTTAGCTCATCTACAATAGCAACGTTTCTTAGAATCATAATGGGTGAATAGCCAGTCAGTCTGGAATACCCTGTAAAAAGTGTAAAAAAGACCTTGACAAGGCCAATTTAAGGCAAAATTTTCTCTTGGTTCCATTATCTCTTTTGTTGCTACTCAGCTAAAGGGCTCTACGCTCTGTGGATATAATCAATCCTTCACCTGCTGTCAACTCTTACCAGTTCAGGGAACCATTTCTTCTAGTTCCTGCTTTCTGACAGATGTTAGTGTTCAAATATGATTGAATCTATGTGAATGTGTTAAAAGATAATATGTTACCACTTCCAGGCAAGAATATTTTAGTGGCGGCCTTCTAGAGATAACAATACAAAGGGTTAGTTTAAAGTTGAAAATTAAAGGAAAGACAACTTGAGAGCTAACAGGGACTTTCAGTACTCACACTGTATCTCCATCCAACAGACTTTTGATATTTATTCACTCTCACTCTCCTTCCTATTTCAGGTAAAGGGGTCTGCAAAACCAAGAACAAAATGTTATTAGACCCACTGGTACACTCTGAAAATGATTTATTTTTAAATATTTTGTGTTCTTTTGGCACTCAGTGGAAGAGTAACATAATATTCTTTCTCTCAATTTTCACTAATAATTTTACTTAAAAAATCAGATTCGTATATATACAGAAACTTGGCACTAAATTCATAGTAACAGATTTAACTGCCATATTAATGGGAAAATTACAATTTGATGTTTGTAAAGTGCTATTTCTCCTCACAAAACAAAGTAATTGAAACTATGGTCTAAACATGCTTTTTAAATATTTCAAAAGTTAAAGTATCTAAAATGTAGATTAAAGTTAGGTCAAAGTTCTTTCAAGTCAAAACAAGGAAATAAGTATTTTAGAAAGTCGCACTCAAAAAGTACTAGGCTGATTATTTGGAAGCCATGGTTTGTAGGGCAAAATAAATCCACAAAACTTCAAAATCTCTTGAAATTCACATTGTTTTACAACAGTTTTTTCAACATTTGACATTTACTGGCAAAATAAAAAACATAAAACTCCTTAAATAGTTTCAGCAATTCACTCATTGCACAAAATGGAAAAGAACAGTTTATGGCATTGACAACAGTTTAGTGAATATGTATAGTTTTTCAATCATAACATTTGAGAATTTTTCTTTAGGGTATAGTGAAGTGAAAATTTTTTGACCTTTGCTGTGTTCATACTAATATTATCTTGAGAAATTGAGGCACTCATGCTAAAGAAAGAAGACAGAAATCAGTGCTTAGCAAATTCTATGACAATATGTTATGAACTATGACACAACCTTATGAATGTTAGCAGGAACAGTGCCAATTAAACTGTCTCTCTTGCTCATCTGTCAGAAAATGCCTGAAAAATGTGCATCTCTGACAAATTCTTTCCTTCTACCTGTCATTGAGAATCTAATGGCCTCAATTCTCAAAAGGAAATGTTGGGACAGGGAAAAGTATATGATGGAACACTGAAGGATGAACATGGTATTAGAGGAAATCTACTCTTTACTATCCCTAGAGATAATCAACTAGAAATAGGCAGGAATATAGACATTTTCTTCATACTTATAGAATGCCAAAATATGTGGACCTTTCACTGTGAAACATTTCTTATGTATAAATATACTAAATCAATAATAAAGATACTATACTAATGGATAGAAATAATATTAAGTGATCATTATAACAAATCCAGATTAACATAATTATAATTATGTATAATAATGATTAAAAAACAAATATTTTCTGAGCTGTTTATCCCAAGACCATAGTCCATTAAGTGAACAGAATATGGACAAACATATTACCTTACGAGCATTCATCACTTTAACAGCTGTAAATGCACCAGTTTTTTCATGGAGACCCTGAAACACAGAATAGTAATAAACATTAAATACTATCTATATAATCAAGAAATAAGCATTCATGGATGAATGGATAAAGAAGATGGGTGTAGGGGGCGGAGCAAGATGGCGGAGGAGTAGGAGACCTGGATTTCATCTGGTCTCAGGAATTCAGCTGGATAAGGATCAAACCATTCTGAACACCTACGAACTCAACAGGAGATCAAAGAAAAGAATAGCAACAACTCTCTGAACAGAAAAGCGACCACTTTCTGGAAGGTAGGACGTGCGGAGAAGTGAATCTGAGGCGATATTCGGGAGGATAAGTGGCGGGCGAGGGGGCCTCCGTCCGCCGCTTCTGGCAAGTGATAGAGCCACGGAGCACAAAATCAGAACTTTTAGAAGTAGGCTCCGCTGAGGGATGTTGCTCCAGTGGCTAAGCGGGGGCTGGAACCCTCGTGGGACAGTGTGGTCTCAGGACCCTTGGGGTCACCTCGGGGTTGCCATAAACCGTGATCCGCAGCACAGTCGGGCCACTGCTCCTCTAGCAGGGACCCAACAAGCAGCAGATCCGGGGAGACTCCCCTTCCTCCCCCGGGAGGAGCGGCGTGGGAGCGCACCGCAGGGATCTGCTGGGTTTGGAGACTCCACACGGGGTCGGGTGCCAGAGATAGAAACGCTCGGTCACAGGCCGGGTGAGCACGGAGTGCGGCCAGAGACTGGGGAGACAGGAGTGACTGACTGCTTTTCTCTGGGGACTCACTGAGGAGCGGGGCCCTGAGTTCTCAGCTCCTTCGGGTCGGAGATTAGGAGGCTGCCATTTTCACTCTCGTCCTCCAAAGCTGTACGGAAAGCTTGCAGGGAACAAAAGCTCCCGAGAGCAAACCCGAGCAGAGTACTTAGCTCTGACCAGCAAGGGCGGGGCAATTCCGCCTCCGGCAAAGACATTTGGGAACCACGGCAACAGGCCCCTCCCCCAGAAGATCAGCGAGAACCGCCAGCCAAGACCAAGTTTACCGATCAATGAGAACGGCAGAACTCCAGAGCTAGTGGAATACTGCACACAGAATCCATGGCTTTTTTACCATGATTCTTTAATCTTTCAAAGTGAATTTTCTTTAACTGTCTTTTTTTTTTAATTTTTCTTTTTCCTTTTTTCAACCAACATCTTATCAATTCCTTTTTTAAAAAAACATTTTTATTTTTCATTTTTAGCGTCATTCTATCCCTTCAGAGTAGTTACCCTTATTTTTGGCATATATATAAGTTGTTCTCTCTTTAAAATTTTGAGATACAGTTTCTTCTAACAGATCAAAATATACCCTAAATCTCTAGTGTATGGGTTTGTTCTAGTCTCCTGCCTGATCACATTCTCTCCCATTTTTTTACCTTTTTTTTAAATCCTCTTCTTTCTTTTTTCAAACAACTTATCAATTCCTTTTATAAAACTTTTTATAATTTTCATCTTTACAGCCATATTCCATCCCTTCATCGTATCAACCCTTATTTTTGTACATATATACATTTTTCTTTCTTTAAAATTTTGGGAGGCACTTTCTTCTAACAGACCAAAATACACCCAAAATCTAGTGTGTGGCACTGATCTATTCACCAGCCTGATCATATTTGATCATATTCTGTTTTTTTTTGTTTTGTTTTGTTCTGTTTTTGTTTGTTTTTATCTTTTTTTTCTTTTTCTTTTTTCTTTCTTTCCCTTTCTCTTCCCCCGGTTTCAGGTCTTTTCTGATTTGTTTAGAGTATATTTTCTGGGGACGTTTTACCCTGTTAGCAGTTTGTTCTCTCATTCATCTATTCCCCTCTGGACAAAATGACAAGATGGAAAAAATCACCTCAACAAAAAGAACAAGAGGCAGTACTGACTGCCAGGGACCTACTCAATACGGACATTAGTACGATCTCAGACTTAGAGTTCAGAATGATGATTTTAAAGATACTAGCTGGGCTTGAAAAAAGCATGGAAGTTATTAGAGAAACCTTTTCTGGAGAAATAAAAGAACTAAAATCTAACCAAGTTGAAATCAAAAAGGCTATTAATGAGGTGCAATAAAAAATGGAGGCTCTAACTAATAGGATAAATGAGGCAGAAGAGAGAATCAGTGATATAGAAGCCCAAATGATGGAAAATAAAGAAGCTGAGAAAAAGAGAGATAAACAACTACTGGATCACGAGGGCAGAATTCGAGAGATAAGTGATACCATAAGACGAAACCACATTAGAATAATTGGGATCCCAGAAGAAGAAGAAAGCGAGAGAGGGGCAGAAGGTATATTGGAGCAAATTATAACAGAGAACTTCCCTAATTGGGCAAAGAAATAGGCATCAAAATCCAGGAGGCACAGAGAACCCCTCTCAAAATCAATAAAAATAGGTCAACACCCCGACATCTAATATTAAAACTTATGAGTCCCAGAGACAAAGAGAAAATCCTGAAAGCAGCTCGGGAGAAGAGATATGTAACCTACAGTGGTAGAAACATTAGACTGGCGACAGACCTATCCACAGAGACCTGGCAGGCCAGAAAGGACTGGCATGATATATTCAGAGCACTAAATGAGAAAAATATGCAGCCAAGAATACTATATCCAGCTAGGCTGTCATTGAAAATAGAAAGAGAGATAAAAAGCTTCCAGGACAAACAAAAACTAAAGGAATTTTCAAACACAAAACCAGCCCTACAAGAAATATTGAAAGGAGTCTTCTAAGCAAAGAGAGAGTCTAAAAGCAACATAGACCAGAAAGGAACACAGACAATATACAGTAACAGTGACCTTACAGGCAATACAATGGCACTAAATTCATATCTTTCAATAGTTACCCTGAATGTAAATGGGCTAAATGCCCCACTCAAAAGACACAGGCTATCAGATGGGATACAAAAACAAGACCCATCGATATGCTGTCTGCAAGAGACTCATTTGAGACCCAAAGACACCCCCAGATTGAAAGTGAGGGGGTGGAAAACCATTTACCTTGCTAATGGACACCAAAAGAAAGCTGGGGTGGCAATCCTTATATCAGACAAATTAGATTTTGAACCAAAGACTGCAATAAGAGATGAGGAAGGACACTATATCCTACTTAAAGGGTCTATCCAACAAGAAGACCTAACAATTGTAAATATCTATGCCCCTAACATGGGAGCAGCCAGTTATATAAGGCAATTAATAACAAAAGCAAAGAAACACATCAACAACA
>NW_022589806.1:150401-288907 GCF_004348235.1 Phoca vitulina
TGGAAACCAATGAAACTGAAAACACAACTGTTCAAAATCTTTGGGATGCAGCAAAGGCAGTCCTAAGAGGAAAGTATATAGCAATACAAGCCTTTCTCAAGAAACAAGAAAGGTCTCAAATACACAACCTAACCCTACACCTAAAGGAGCTAGAGAAAAAACAGCAAATAAAGCCTAAACCCAGCAGGAGAAGAGAAATAATAAAGGCCAGAGCAGAAATCAATGAAATAGAAACCACAAGAATAGTAGAAGAGATCAACGAAAGTAGGAGCTGGTTCTTTCAAGAATTAACAAGATTGATAAACCCCTGCCCAGACTTATCAAAAAGAAAAGGGAAATGACCCAAATCAACAAAATCATGAATGAAAGAGGAGCGATCACAACCAACACCAAAGAAATACAAACAATTATAAGAACATAGTATGAGCAACTCTATGCCAGCAAATTAGATAATCTGGAAGAAATGGATGCATTCCTAGAGATGTATCAACTACCAAAACTGAACCAGGAAGAAACAGAAAACCTGAACAGACCTATAACCACTAAGGAAATTGAAGCAGTCATCAAAAATCTCCCAACAAACAAAAGCCCAGGGCCAGTTGGCTTCCCAGGGGAATTCTACCAAACATTTAAAGAAGAATTAATACCTATCCTTCTGAAACTGTTCCAAAAAAATAGAAATGGAAGGAAAACTTCCAAACTCATTTTATGAGGCCACCATTACCTTGATCCCCAAACCAGACAAAGACCCCATCAAAAAGGAGAATTACAGACCAATATCCTTGATGAACATGGATGCAAAAATTCTCACCAAAATACTAGCCAATAGGTTCCAACAGTACATTAAAAGGATTATTCACCAAGACCAAGTGGAATTTATCCCTGGGCTGCAAGGTTGGTTCAACATCCACAAATCAATCAATGTGATACAATACATTAATAAAGAAAGAACAAGAATCATATGATCCTCTCAAGAGATGCAGAAAACGCATTTGACAAAGTATAGCATCCTTTCTTGATCAAAACTCTTCAGAGTACAGGGATAGAGGGTACATACCTCAATATCATAAAAGCCACCTATGAAAAACACACAGCGAATATCATTCTCAATGGGGAAAAAACTGAGAGCTTTCCCCCTAAGGTCAGGAACACGGCAGGGATGTCCACTATCACCACTGCTATTCAACATAGTATTAGAAGTCCTAGCCACAGCAATCGAACAACAAAAAGAAATAAAAGGATCCAAATCGGCAAAGGAGAAGTCAAACTCTCAGTCTTTGCAGATGGTATGATACTTTATGTGGAAAACCCAAAAGACTCTACCCCAAAACTGCTAGAACTTATACAGGAATTCAGTAAAGTGGCAGGATATAAAATCAATGCACAGAAATCAGTGGCATTCCTATACACTAACAACAAGACAGAAGAAAGAGAAATTAAGGAGTCGATCCCATTTACAATTGCACCCAAAACCATAAGATACCTAGGAATAAATCTAACCAAAGAAGCAAAGGATCTGTATTCAGAAAACTACAGAATACTCATGAAGGAAACTGAGGAAGACACAAAGAAATGGAAAAACGTTCCATGCTCATGGATTGGAAGAACAAATATTGTGAAGATGTCAATGCTACTTAGAGCAATCTACACATTCAGTGCAATCTCCATCAAAATACCATCAACTTTTTTCAAAGCAACGGAACCAAGAATCCTAAAATTTGTATGGAACCAGAAAGACCCCGAATAGCCAGAGTAATGTTGAAAAAGAAAAGCAAAGCTGGCGGCATCACAATTCCGGACTTCAAGCTCTATTACAAAGCTGTCATCATCAAGACAGTATGGTACTGGCACAAAAACAGACACATAGATCAATGGAACAGAATAGAGAGCCCAGAAATGGACCCTCAACTCTATGGTCAACTAATCTTCGACAAAGCAGGAAAGAATGTCCAATGGGAAAAAGACAGTCTCTTCAACAAATCGTGTTGGGAAAATTGGATAGCCACATACAGAAGAATGAAACTGGACCATTTCCTTACACCACACACAAAAATAGACTCAAAATGGTTGAAAGACCTAAATGTGAGACAGGAATCCATCAAAATCCTAAAGGAAAACATAGGCAGCAACCTCTTTGACCTCAGCCGCAGCAACTTCTTCCTAGAAACATCGCCAAAGGCAAGGGAAGCAAGGGCAAAAATGAACTATTGGGACTTCATCAAGATAAAAAGCTTTTGCACAGCAAAAGAAACAGTCAACAAAACAAAGAGGCAACCCACAGAATGGGAGAAGATATTTGCAAATGACATATCAGATAAAGGGCTAGTATCCAAAATCTTTAAAGACGTTCTTAAACTCAACACCCAAAGAACAAATGATCCAATTAAGAAATGGGCAGAAGACATGAACAGACATTTTTCCAAAGAAGACATCCAAATGGCCAACAGACACATGAAAAAGTGCTCAACATCGCTCGGCATCAGGGAAATCCAAATCAAAACCTCAATGAGATATCACCTCACACCAGTCAGGATGGCTAAAATTAACAAGTCAGGAAATGACGGATGTTGGAGTGGATGCGGAGAAAGGGGAACCCTCCTACACTGTTGGTGGGAATGCAAGCTGGTGCAGGCACTCTGGAAAACAGTATGGAGGTTCCTCAAAAAGTTGAAAATAGAGCTACCATATGACCCAGCAATTGCACTACTGGGTATTTACCCCAAAGATACAAATGTAGGGATCCAAAGGGGTACGTGCACCCCGATGTTTATAGCAGCAACGTCCACAATAGCCAAACTGTGGAAAGAGCCAAGATGTCCATCGACAGATGAATGGATAAAGAAGATGTGGTGTATATATACAATGGAATATTATGCAGCCATCAAAAGGAATGAGCTCTTGCCATTTGCAACGACGTGGATGGAAGTGGAGATTGTTATGCTGAGCGAAATAAGTCAATCAGAGAAAGACATGTATCATATGACCTCACTGATATGAGGAATTCTTAATCTCAGGAAACAAACTGAGGGTTGCTGGAGTGGTGGGGGGTGGGAGGGATGGGGCGGCTGGTT
Organism: Phoca vitulina; assembly: GCF_004348235.1. Taxonomy (NCBI): domain Eukaryota; kingdom Metazoa; phylum Chordata; class Mammalia; order Carnivora; family Phocidae; genus Phoca; species Phoca vitulina. The sequence continues at coordinate 153,473 of NW_022589806.1, forward strand.
GATAGACATTGGGGAGGGTATGTGCTATGGTGAGCGCAGTGAATTTTGCAAGGCTGTTGAATCACAGATCTGTACCTCTGAAACAAATAATATATTATATGTTAAAAAAAAAAAAAAGAAGAATATAGCAGTAGGGGAAGAATGAAGGGGGGGAAATTGGAGGGGGAGATGAACCATGAGAGACGATGGACTCTGAAAAACAAACTAAGGGTTCTAAAGGGGAGGGGAGTGGGAGGATGGGTTGGCCTGGTAATGGGTACTAAGGAGGGCACGTTCTGCATGGAGCACTGGGTGTTACACGCAAATAATGAATCATGGAACACTACATCAGAGACTAATGATGTAATGTATGGTGATTAACATAACATAATAATAAAAAAATTAATTAAAAAAAAGAAGTGTCTGATGTTGGTTTTGAAAAGGGATAACACTATCCTCCATCATTTATCTAGAGAACCTCAAGTCATCTTGAGATAAACTAATTGTTCAGTGGTGCCATCTTGTGGTTCAATGGCCGTATAGAAGCTGTTTTGTGATCTCAGCTGAAGGCCATGTCATAGGTTGTCTCCCTCAATGAGATACTGAACCAAAACCAGCAAATCCAATTTCTAGGATGTACCTTTTTTCAGTTACAATATATGTTTTATAAGAAATTAATTTTAAACAGCATTTGTTGAAAACACACATAGAGATGCTAAAAGAAGCTTCATTTTGGATTCTAGACTGAATGTTAAATAACCCCACAGTTCTCACTGGTCTTTTTGAATATTATACAGTAAAATCACAAAGAAAGCCTTAAACTATAAATGTGGGTTTTTTCTGTTTTTTTTTTTTTTTCTACCATCAATAATACCATTAGTATTATGCAGGAGTCACTAGTTGTACTGGATTAACAAAGATTCCTGAAACAGAGTTTGCATGCAAAGAATGACTTTTTAATAAATTCTCAAGCATCACAGAGCAAAGAGAAGAAAATTCTCCTAGCTCTTATTTCTATTATAAGAAAAGAAACTGCTGCTTAAATCTATTGTGTAAGCTCACAGGCCCTCTCATATTTGAGTAACAGAAGATGATATGTAGTAACAATGATTTGTAGCCATTCTTGACATGAAGCTCAAACCTACTGACATTCAGAATCAAGTAATCTATATCTTCACCTCAGGCAGCTCTTTGTCTTGTCATCAAGCTCATTCAATATGATTTTAGGGGCAACAGAAGGTCAAGTACTCAAAAAAATCCCCCCTCTACCTCACCACCTGCCACAAAGTACAAAAATCATTCATACGTCCTCAATTTTATTAAGGTAAGAAAACTCCCTGATTATTCAAATGTTAGCTGAGAGAAAGACACACTGAGTTATTATTTGTCATTAACACTTTAGCAGGAGTTAGATGATCAGATTAGATAACTGCAAGAATCGCAATGAACAGTTAGGTGTTGATGGAAGCAGAAGGTGGAGAAAGGAAAGGATTAGAGTCTGAAGAGTTCCAGGAAAGGTTGTTGCTTAGCCATAATGAAGGTATCAGGTGCCTGGAATGCAGAACAAAGTAAAGGTGAGTGAGAAGGGATACTCAAAGTGTGAAGGGAGGTAAAAACGAGGGGGGGTTGGAGAAGTGAAAAGACAAAATGTGCCAAGTCACAATTTTATTAGAGGAATTTACAGTTTTTAAGATGTATACACATGAAACAATTAGAGAATAAAACCAAATGCAAAGAATAATTGACAACATGAATTCTTGGGCCCCAAATACAGTTTAAATACAGTTCAAAGGGTTCACGAGAATGAATATGTGATGGCATGTGAAGGTCTTAAATAAAATCCTAAAATAATCCCTGAGTAATTTATTTCTTACAACTATTTTCTAGGGCTGTACTCTAAAATACAGTAATTGGGGGCGCCTGGGTGGCTCAGTTGGTTAAGCGACTGCCTTCGGCTCAGGTCATGATCCTGGAGTCCCGGGATCGAGTCCCACATCGGGCTCCCTGCTCAGCGGGGGGTCTGCTTCTCCCTCTGACCCTCGTCCCTCTCGTGCTCTCTGTCTCTCATTCTCTCTCTCAAATAAATAAATAAAATCTTAAAAAAAAAATAAAATAAAAAATAAAATAAAATACAGTAATTGGGACAAATGTGTATTCTTTTTCCAGGACCATTTGAAATTATCCAGGAAAGAACATAAAGTCCTCAATGTGTTGATTTCAACTTAGCAAGAATTTGTGTTCTTAAATAATTAATTTAGATAATGAAATAAGCAGCATTATTTAGTCTGCTTCCCCCAGGCAACAGTTTATTACTGCTCTATTGCTCTGCAATGGCTCCAAGCTGAACATTAGCATTCTGGGTCTGTCTTATGAATAGAAAATTTGGCATGTTCCTGAATTTAGAATACTGGTCACATAAAAACATTGTTAAAAGGTATATGTGCCTGCTTTAAACAAAAATCAAGGCAGGAATATCTTGATATACATAACAAAAAATGAAGGGGTTGTCATAAAAGAATTCTCTAGTTTACAAGTGGACTTGTACTAGTTTTCATTAAACACCAAACTTCTCAAATTTATTTTTGGAAAGTCAAATTACTACATTTCAGATTACTTCCAATTTAGGGAAATATCTCAAAACTAATAAAGCAGGTCAACTTGTACATTAGGGATCCAGAATCAGAGTATAAGTTACCCTATTGTTGCAGAAGAAAATTATAAAGTGTCAGTATTCTGGTCACTTGAGACTTAGCCTTGCTGACTTCTAACTGACCAACCAGTCCACCATACTTCCTTAAGATTTAAATCTTAAGATTTCCATTTTTGTTTTGTAGGCTTGTCCTGTGCCTTTGGCCCTGTTCAGATGGAGATAAATAGCTGTTCCAGTTATTCATTATTTCTATTAGCAAATCTAGGAGATAGATGCAGTCATGGAAGGGAGAGAAAGGAGAGGGGTAGTGGTAGAGCAAGGAATAGGTGATAAGCCCTAGGTAGGACTCAGTCTTCTCAAATCCTTTATAAGTACAGAACTACACTGACAATACAAGGGTAAATTAATTACATAAGACAATGATAATAAAAAAAAACATTAAGGTAATAAAGTCTAGTTACAAAGCACATAGTTTTATCAAGGATTTAGTCACCCCATCAATAAAATCCGGTGAAACATAAAAGTTCTTGAAGTCTTGGAATGTATTTCTTTTATTTTGGTATCCCTAGTGCCTATCACAATGGCTGGTACATAAGACAATTTTAATAAATAATAGTTGAGTGAATGATGAATAGAGTAACTGAAAAGCTTCCTGGAAGAGGTAGAATATCAACTGGACCATAAAGCTGGCGTAACATTTTAACAAATTCTGAAGGGTAGGGTGGACCCAATGAATGACACGCCATGAACAAAGGCTATGACACAATGTTGAATATAAGGCACGGCCACCAAAGAAGAAAAGAAAATGAGAAAGTGGGAGTAGCCATAAAAGAGAGAGATGAAAAGAAAAGGATGCCAGAGTGCACCTGTTTTTGTCATGCTAGAAACTTCAGTGTACAATTTTTTTAAAATAAAATCTTGTTGAAAATAAGACAGAAATGATCATGGAGTAATTAACCATTAGTTGTTTAGTATTTTATGACTGGCTTCTGTTAGTTAATGGTCTGAATGCAAAACTCAGAGTGGTTAAGGCACTGAAAAACCAGTACTGAATTGCAGTAATGATCAATTTCTTGGGGATTACACATTTTAAACCATAACAAACGATTTAAAATAGCAGTTGTGACAGCTGTGTTGGAAAAATCCATCATTCTGTGGCAGTTAATTACTATGTTTTTCCCCAGAAAGAATACAAGACAGTCCTTGATGGCCTTGTAATTTTGATTAGGCTAAAAACTTTATTTTTAATCATGCAATTAAGGAAACTGTTGTGGAAAGACTGTCAACTATTCAACACTTCCTACATTGTCCTTTCAGTTATTTGCTTTGCCTTCTGTTGGCAAATCTAAACCACATAATCCCCAGGGCATTCTTTCTTTCTTTTCAATTGGTTTTGTGGTGGCGGAAGGCCACAAGGCACTCACTACACTCATGCCCATTTGGTAACCTTGTTTTTTATTCACACAGTTTTGTCCTTCTAGTCATTTGTTTGAATGCCAGCTTTCTCCTAGCAAACAAACCAAGTGATGCTTCAAGGCCACCAAGAGTGCAGTCGTAAACAGCATCTGGGAGTACTTTGTGCTGTGCTGTGGAGGGATGAGACAATATGGCTAACAGGATAGTTTATGTCAGCATTGTGTTGGCAGGAAAATGAAGACATGAGGCTGGAGAGGACTTTCGAAGATTAGCAAGTCCATATCCATGCCTCTAAGCAGGGCCTTTAGGTTGAAATGAGAAGTAATGGTGGTTTAGTTATTATTTGGAAGTCTTTTCATTTTGTTTCCCTTCTTAGTCTTAATCACCACCAGCAAGCTCAACAACCCCAAAGGGATTGATGGATTTGGAGCAGTTAGGGTTTGGAGATGTGGCCAAGATTGGAGAGAATCTAGCATGCACTGGTAGTAGTGATGAGTGGGTAGAGTTGGGAACATAAAGGGAACATGTCAGTCACCCTTCAACTCACACCTTATCCATCAGTAAGATTTATTTATTTCTAAAGATTGTCAAAGGAAGAGATGCAGCCTGTTTGTAGAGCTCCTTAAGGGATTTCCACAGACTTCAACTTTAGATTTGCTTTAAAAGTTTTAAGAAACTCACAAATGTGTAAATGTTTGATAAGTACTATTTGGTAACTGACAAGATTAAGACTCACATTTCGTATAACTCCCACAAAGCCTAGTGGGATTTTGCTAGGCCACAGAAATCATGCTCATTACATTTGATTTAGGGGCAATAGTCATTTAGCTGACAAAAAGCACTGAAAAGAGTTTCTGATTTGATATTTGCATGAGCACCCCATCATCACAAAAGTTTTGATACAGCCAAGTGTATCAAAGTTGGAACATTCATTTTGGGTGTGACTTTCTCCTTTTGGAGAGAATTCAGAATAAGCAGCAGCAGATATTTCTGGCTTTGAGCAGATAAAGCCTGGAGTTACATAAATACTATTTTAACCTTGGCACTTTAGGATTGAAGCCTTCCGTAATCAAGATGCTATAACTTTCAGGGCAAATACTGCAATTCTGGGGTGGGGGGCACAGGAACTACTCTTCTTTCAAGAACAATAACAAAGAGATTGTTGCTGGACTTTATATATATTATTTATGAGACAGTTGTCACTTTTAAGTCACTATGAAGAAATGTCATATCTTTAAAAATATAGGAATAAATCTGCATTCAAACTGCTTTAGCAACACAAATGAAACTTACATTATAAGCTGGTACATCATAATCCTGAGGCTTCATAAATTCCTCTTATCTAATTATAGTTGACCCTTAAACAACACAGGTTTGAACTGCACAGGTTTACTTATTTACACATTTTTTCGATAAATATATGAAACTTACAATATCAATAAATACAGTAGAGTACTATAAATGTATTTTCTCTCCCTTATGATTTCCTTGACATTTTATTTTCTCTAGCTTCCTTTATTATATATAATATGATATAGTATATATAATATATACATATATGTAATATATATATATATATATAACTTACAAAATATGTGTTAATCAACTATTTGTATTATCAGTAAGGCTGTCAGGAGCAGTAGACTATCAGTAATTAAGTTTTTGGAAAGTCAAAAGTTATACATGGATTTTTGATTATGTGGAGGGTTGGTGCCCCAACCCCCACCTTGTTCAAAGGTCAACTGTAGTCTATTTACCTATGCATCTCCATTATTAGACTGGCAGCTTTCTAGAGGCAATTTTTTTTCTATATATCTTTAGAGTCTAGCACAATGCCTGGCACATAACCAGCATTCAGCAAATGCGTTGAACTAAACCAAATCAGTCTCCACATGGAGCTCTAAATTGGGAGATGTACGGGCAAAGGTGTTTATATGTATATGTGTGTGTGATAGTAGAAAGTACACAGATATTTTTTATGCCAGCTTATGTGGTAAAAGAGTTAGAGGGAGCTCAAAGTCCAATGTGCCCCATGATACACACGGGTTTCCTAACAAAGACTATGAAATGCTGCACTGCAGCAGAGTACTCCAGGAACTCAAAGGCCATTATTTGTCCACAGGTTAATTTAATTTTCCTGATCCTATAATCATCTTTGTGGTTCCACCGTGAAGCCTCTCAAAATTCCTCAGAGCTCTCTTCAGTCAGAGAGCCTCAAGGGAGAAGATATGAGCTGTTCAATGTTCAAGGTCAGGGCATGAACCTACAAAAGTAATAAAATTGCCAGGGCTCTTGCCAAATTGGTACAAATTCGGTTTGTCAGGTGGTATTACTTAATTGTTATCCATACTTCCCCTAACCCGTGGCTACTACTCCCAAGGTTTCTTCACCAAAGGTCTGCTGTTTATACCCGTTGTGGTTATGTCAACTGTGAGTACATGAGATGCTGAGAGCTCCAAGTTCCTCACCTCTTTTTTTTTTCTTGGCGAACCCCCAAATTACCCAAACCTTAGCTAAATGGAGCCAAAGAATATGTACCGAAACAGAAATTTTGTAGTTAAAAAGCTACTGAACCACCAGCATAATCCAACAGAATAATGTTTTTCTTCATCCAGAAATATGGGACATTCATGGTCATGCTTATTAGAACTATGAAAGGAGTCGGAAGAGGGCCTTCGTGGTTTCAGTGGCTTTGTAGCTTAGAAACTGTCCTGTAATTTGAGGCAGTTATGTGTGCTTATACAGCAGCTTCAACTGAGTTTTATTGCCCTTGTTATTACTCCTGCAGGGAAAGATAGGTCAAAATATGTAATAACATCATTTGCAAATGGAACTGCTCTATATTGCGTTATAGCATTCAAACAGTGAATTGCACAAAATAGAAAATAAAGTGCAGCATTCTTGGCTGCAGGATACATACAACATTTGCTGGAAGTAAATGAATAGCTACTAGTAGGCAACTAAGGAAAGACCTCAATGCACTGCTATGTGAGAAGCACATCACTGTCTACAGGGGACAGAAGTACAAAGGTACTGAGGGTTGGTGCTAGAAATTATAAAACCTTCATTGCTGGTCACAAATTCAAGTTTAAAGACACAGTCTGTAAATGTGCTCATGTTAAGGAAACTATACAGGAACTCTTTGAGACTAGGGTCCATACTACATCAAACACTCTAAAAACATTCCCAATGCTTTATAAAGTAGAGTAAAATCATGATCTAGTGAAAGATGACAATTTATTCTCCATATGGGAAGCCTCCTTCCCCCACAATATTCTTTTTTCTCTCTCAGAATGACCATACACTACAAAAATAAAAGGGAACTCAGCTATCAAGAGCCACCTTTGTATCAAGATTTTTTTCCTTTCAGTTTTCATGTTCTCCCATTGTCACAGTATGCTTTTTGTCTTTAAAGTTTTTCTGGGCTTGACCATGGGGGTGGTGTGTGAGGGCATGGGCAAAGGCAAAGAATTAAACCCTCTATAAGCAAACAGGTTTCAGCACACAACAGATAATGCTTCATTACAATGTCACAGTGTTTTAACACAGATTGCTTTCTTTATGCAATGCATGAATCAGTTAACTCTCATGCAAAATGCATTCCATCTGCTCAGACAGATGTAAGCTGCAGTGTTTCCAATTCTATTAAACAGCACAACTAGTTGAGAGAAAATCACTGAGACAGATGGGTGATGGTGAAGGAGAGGGACTCAACCAAAAGAAGCAGCTTTACCTCAAAATCTATCCAATCAAAACAGGATTCTCAAGTCTCCCAGTTTTATCACAGAGGGACAAACACAACAACTCTTAACATGAAGCTAAGGTGGGGAGGATGTTGATGCGTTACAGAAAAAAAAAAAGTCCTTATAAACAGAATTGTCTCCACAATCTATAGTTGTGTTTAGCGGTTCTCAAAGGCACCTTAGGAGCATCTGCATTTGACTGGGATGGAACTAAACCTTGGGGAAATGCCAAGAAGGAGGGAAAATGGAAAAGAAAGTAGCAGTGGGAAAAGTTAAGAGAGTAAGAGAACAGGCATGGAGTATAAAAGACTGAAAAAGCATAGGAGAAAAATGGCTTCCATTGAAGATGGGCCTAGAAACACCAATAACCCTTATGGTCTAATCAATTCTATAAGGCATAGATGTAAAGAAAGTAAAGGATATCTCCCATAAGTATCAATGAGGTAATTTACCACTAACTCCCAGGCCCTGCCAGCCTCAGAAAAAAATGGGGACTCCTCATTCTAGCCGCTAGGTTGATTTAAAAGCTACTTCTCCTTGAATTGACCTTGAATTGACCTTTGTAGATAATGCTCTATGCTCTAGTCAGATGTTTACTCCCTTAACACTCCACTCTGTTGCCGCATTTCTTCAGGATCCTGCTCTGGTCTTTTCAATGTCAAAACATTAGTCAACCTTCATTTATTGAAGTATTGAGATGGTCTTGTCCAGTGACCTCCCTTCTCACTAAGGTACAACATGTGCATTTTAACTGGAGGTATCTGTTTTGGGGGGCCTTTTTAACCCTATGGAATTATCTAGGTGGTGGGAATTTTAGCACATATTGGCTACTATAGTGCTGGATTTGCCAGTAACAGGCTGTTTACTTCAAGGCTACAGAAATGAAATCTGAAGAGTGCAAAATCAACTAAAAGGCTCAAAGTTAAACCCCTCAGTGTATTCCTCAGAGTTGTGTGGCAAACAGAAGTAGGTTCAGGTTAAAGGACAGTGGGATATAGCCACCCAGAAAATGCTGGGCTGAAACTTATAACATGATAAAAAGAGAATCATGCTAGTACACAGGAAAATAAACTACAAGTACAGGAAGATCTTAGTTAAGGCTACCTGAAAGAGGAAAGCCACTGAGGCAAGTCAAATCTAGCAATGTAATATGGAAGACTAAGAGACAAAGGCAATAATAAGGTTGAATAAGTCTGAAAATACACACTTATATAAAAATATCTGCATATTTTAATAAAATCTGCATCTCTGTGAGTGTATACACACATACACACACACAAGGGAGGACTGTTAGGGGAAGCAATGTGGGTGTGTAGCAATGATTCCCAGATTTGAGGGAAAGGAACAAGTGAAATCTAAGGGGATCATGGGAGCATGAAGAAACCAACTTTGGCTTCTTCACAATTCTGACTTTTTCTTTCCTTCTTCAGATAGTTTTGCTATTTTTTTCCTGCTATATTTTCCACTACTAATCTCCTAGATTAGTAGCATAGCCACAATTAAGCCCAAGATTCCTTTCCCACTCTGGTGCTCTTTTCACTCCTTCACACAACTTCCATATTTAAGAAGTATTTACTAAATCCTACCTATATGCTGGACACCAGGCAAGGCATTATAAAAATTAGTTACCATTTCTACTTTTAAGGAACTTTTAATATAGTAATAAAGATACACAAACTACCATAATGCAGGAGACAATGTGGCAATTTTCATAATAAGTGTACAAATGAAAAGTTGCAAGATCCTTAAAAGTATTAGAATTATATTTAAGATTTACCTATTGAAAATATTTCACAAATCCAGACCAGTATTCCCCCCCAATCAATGAGATTCTATATATTTGACTATTTTCAAATTCCCAGTTTATATTTGAATTTATATATAACAGTTATATTTTGTTAGGTCATAGGTTCTATATGGTCTCATATTGATTGTAATATCACATATTACCGTTATAATCATAAGCTTCAGGATGGATCTATGATTAAATCCAATGGAGCAAACTGCTAATAGTTGGAGAATATAAAGAAAACAACTGGTATAACAGGATAATTGAGTATTTTTATGTTTTAATTTCTATTTATAATGGAAAAAATAATTTTATTATAAAAATTTCTGTGAATTCAAATGCTGGGACAAATGCATTGTTTAAATATTACCTTAACCAGTTAAGTGTTTACCTGACAATGTTAGGACATATTAGATAATAAAAATATGTTTGATGAGATTTATTTTCAGGGTGGGTTTGTATAAGTCAGGGACTGGAACCCAATTATTAGTCTGGAATTAGGCCACTATGTTTAGGTGGCCTGTCTATAATCTTAGCTAGCCCCACTTGACTAATCATCAGACCTTTCAAAAACCATGCATTCATACCTGGCTTAAAATCAGATATGGAGTCCAGAGAAGATACTTCACCCATACCTGACTTGCACAAGAGAGCATCTGCAAGATGTAGCTTTAGGAGTCACTTTGCCTTTTTGAAAAGATGAAACAATTATATTACGCTTCATTAATTTAGCAGAACTTTCAAGAAGGCCAATCTGAATTATTTCAAAATCTAAATTGAAGTAACTTCAATATATTGACCCAGGTTGCCTAATAGACAACGTTGGGGAATCTACTTTAATGACTGGGTAAGAATGATTTTCAATTAATTCATCAACACTGTACCAAGGTATAGTTTTTCACTATTTTCTACTGCATTCAAGCCAACAAAAACTAATTGAATGCTTGTTTGCAAAGCATTGAGCTGGGAAGTGTGTGACAGAAAATCTAGTGCTGCCAAAGGACTTGAAAAAAGTGTTCTTCTAAATACATTAAATAATCTTCTTACTATTGTTTATTATATTCATTTGTTTTGACAACACATTTTTCCAATCAACCAAGTATTTATGAATTATTATGCAATAGGTTTATTTACTATTTTTTACTTGATATGCATATAAGGTTCAAAATATTCTTCCTATTCAATCGAAAGTATTATTGGATTAGATAAATATCTGATTGAATAAATTTTTTAGTATGTTAAAATATTTATTGATGTATGAATTATGTACATATGCATGTGTTCAATTTCTAAATACATGAAGATTTTGTTGTTGCTTCCTAAATTGCACTGAATTTTGGCCAGAGAGTATGTTCTGTAGGATACAGATTTTTTAGTATTTAAGGTTTGCTTTATAGCCAAGCATATAGTCAATTTTTCAAAATGTCTCTTAAGTGCTGGGAAAGAATGTTTATTCTCTAATAGCTAGTTGCAGAATTCTACATATTTCTATGAAATCAAGCTTGCTAATTGCATTTTTATTAATTTTTTGTCAACTAGATCTGTAAAATTCTGAGGCATCAAAGACTGTCATTGTGACTGTGAATGGATCAATATCTCCTTATAATTCTAGCAATTTAGCTTCACTTACTTTTAGGATATATTTTTTGTTACATTTACATACACTTCTATATGCATATACCAAATTTTTTTACCAAAAATGTTATCATTATGCAATAAACTTCTAATTTTAATTTCATCATTATGCAATAAACTTTTTTTCAATAATAAAATATATTTAAGCCAAGAGAAAATATTCATTTGGGACTTCATAACCGAAATTAAAATTTATGAAAAAAATCTGTTGACTTTTATTTATTAGTTTTTGCTTTGGTTTGTTTTAAGTGCCTGACTTAATATTTTTTGAGAGCTATGCCACCTAGAGTATTCCCTAGGCTAAGCAGTGTTCCTTGGGCAAAACTTTGAAAAACTAACTGACTGAACTGGTTTTTCCCTGAACTGACTGACAAATGGCTATGTTAACAGAATCTAAATGAGGAAAAGATCATCTTGCCATTGCAATGACTACAAGGCTGTAGACTAGTATCTTTTTCCTTAATAAGTATTTGACAAATACAGAAATAAAGGACTACAAAGAAAGATAGCAAAGGCAGATGATTTATTTCTTTATACTAATTTTATTTATTAATACACAAAATCCAACTCCTTTCATCCCCAAATTACAATATTTACATAAGTAGTAGCTCAGCAGCCTTTGGCATTTGTGTGAGTTTAAACGTTTGTTGCACCACTTAACAGCTGCTGAAATATTGCAGTTTCCAATTCAGCAAGACAATTATAAAAAAAAAAATCTACTATCTCTCTAAGCCAACACCTGAGCTTCCACCAAACCAAAGTACTCTGGTTCCAAGGGTCTTCACTGTTGTTTTGGTCATGAGTCACTGTCAGTGAGTTAATTTAAAAGTTGCTCTTATTTATAATACGCTATACCTTTATTCCATTGTGAACTATGAGAAGTCAGAAAATCCCTATATATTTATGGGACAGGACCTGAAAGACTGTGAGCTCAGGGGCCTCCTTAAGAAGGATACTGTACCTGCAAAAATTAAGCTTTCTCTCCAAGGAACACTGTTACCTTCCACCATCTCTCCTCTCACTCTCCCCAGTTTACCACTGGAGGTGTGGTCTTTGAGAGACAGTGAGATTGTTTCATAATTGTCATGCTGAAATGGACCCCCTGCAATATGTTTCAGCAGTTGTTAAAGAGTGCAACAAGCATTTAAATGCAGGGGAGATTCACAGATTACAACAGATGTTTAAGGCAATCTTGAAGGGGAAAAGAATCTCCCAAGAGGAGCCTAAGGGGGAGCTGTATAGAACCATCCACTTTGATTGGGTGAAGGTGGGTGGGGGTGCTGATGAGATGATTAGATGTAGGCTGTCTTCCAGTCCAAACCGGGGGGGGGGGGGGGGGGGGGGGGAGGGAAGGGACAAAGACTGATGGGGAGAGAGTGAAGGGGAGAAAAAGAAGGAGAAGAAGAGGAAAAAGGATGAGGAGGAGGGGGAGAAGGAATAGAGGAGGGAAGGGGAAAGATCGACTTTCCTTTGAGAGTGGGCAAAGTCTGCAGCCAAAGCATTTCATCTTACTAGTTCTTTTTGCTTAGCATCTATAACATTTACTAGCTGCTCAGCAAAATTCAGACACTCTAAATGATCTAGTTTCGTTCTCCTGAATTAATTCTGGCCTGACAAAGCCTTGTCTTACAGAAAACCCAATGGAAACTAACTTTTCTACCCCAACAAGTTTAAGTACTAATTTGCACCAATAAGATTATTCAGGTATTGAGAACCATACATATGTGTACATGTGCATATGTGTGTTTCATTAAATTTTGAATGGCTTGATGGGTCTTTGCCACCAGCTAAAATAAATTGTGATTTTATATAAAGATCTGATTTCTTCTTCTACTTGGTATATTTGAGGGTTTCAGAGTTTTTCCACTAATACTTACTTTATTTCTTTTAACTGTAAAGGATTTAGAAACTTCGAGCTCAAACAAGATTTCTCTAATAAACAGGGTGAGTAAATTTGCAGAATTGGCCAGTTACGACTGGGCAGTGACCCACAGATATTTTAAGATCTACTCTATGTTTACGAGGTAACTAGATGTACTCCACAGCATTACAAACTAAGTATCTGTGTTTTATCTGTGTCTCATTTAGATTTTTGAATTTAAACACCAAGAACTGTGTGATCCTTTTTATATGAATTTGTAACTCTAAGCTCTGCCCCTTCAGATGTATAAATTAAATTCAGCATATCACTGAAGTATATATACTAAACAAATTTATAGGAATAGGGAAAAAGCCTTTTAATCCAATTTTTAAGTCTCCATCCAAACTACAACTTTATATTGTTATGCATAGCATTGAATGACCATGGATAAAGGAAAGCTTAGATTGTCCTCTTGCAAAAAGTGACTCAATTTGATTAAACAAGTTGTTCTCCCGGGTTAATGGCCAAATTGACTCCAACGGCAAAAGCCTCTGAGAAATGCTTTGGCCTAAGCTTTGCTAATATAGTTTTCAGATATGATCATACATGGTGACAAAAAAAAAAAAAAAACAGTCTGAAAAATGTCAAGGTGAGAAATGGAAGTCTCCTAGATAGAATTCTGAAATTTTAGGCTCTCTCTTTCATCTAAAAAAAAAAAATAATAATACAAAAAACAAACAAACAAAAAAACCCCAAAACACAGACTCTTCTAAAGCGACTCCACTTAAGCCAATTTGAGTATTAATTATCTTTTAAAGAGAAGAACACTCTTTTATAAAGAATAATAGAAATAACTAAAGTGATGGCAAGTGGATCTAGGAAAGTTCAGAGATACTGAGGTTGTTGAGCTGAGTGAAGGGAAGGTTTAATGGTAACCTGGAAGATTGTTTTCAAATATACAGAAAGGGGCACCAGGGTGGCTCAGATGGTTAAGCAACGGCCTTCAGCTCAGGTCATGATCCTGGGGTCCTTGGATCGAGCCCCACATTGGGCTCCAGCTCAGTGGGGAGTCTGTTTCTCCCTCTCCCCCTGCTCATACTCTCTCTCGGTATCTCTCTGTCTCAAAGGAATAAATAAAATCTTTTTAAAAAATATACAGAAGGTCAGGGCGCCTGGGTGGCTCAGATGGTTAAGCATCTGCCTTCGGCTCGGGTCATGATCCCAGGGTCCTGGGATCCCAGGGTCCCACGTCCGGCTCCTGGCTCAGCAGGGAGCCTGCTTCTCCCTCTGCCTCTCCCCCTGCTTGTGCGCTCTCTCTCTCTCTGTATCTCTATGTCTCGAATGAATAAATAAATTCTTTAAAAAATATATACAGAAGGTCATGGATGCTCCTGTGACTGCAGGAAACTGATAAATAGGCTTTAATTAAAGCAGGAAAGATTTTGACTAAACATCAGCAAGAACTCTGACAATTAGAATTTTAACACATAGGAACGGGTTACTTTCTTCTCACAGAGACTTTTAAACACTGTGTGTGTGTGTGTGTGTGTGTGTTACTATCTAACCTAAAAGTTTGAAGTTTGGCCAATCTAAATAGAGGATATTGGAACAAAACTCTCTATTCCCTGATAGTAACAGTATTTAATAATACAATTGCTTTTTTTAACTGTTTGTGACTTCAGCATCCTTAGAATCACCCCTAGAGTTTTCATAGTGTCTTTCTTTCTTGCCTTTCAGGAAATGTAATCAATATGGTACAAAAGCCTGGGCTCAGGTTTCATAAAAATCATATAAATCATGTATCATACCATCCCATAGCTTAACTATTATTCCTTGTTCACCATTTATACAATATTGGTTGTTTTTCCCAGGCCTATTCTGCAGGATAAATGGAATATAATCTCTTCTGCTACTTCTTAAAATTTAATGACTAAATTCCTAATTCTCAAACCAGCCACTCACCATTCAAATGACTTAAGGACAGTTTAAGTATGAATTAGCTAATACTATGTGGTGCCCCTCTTACACAAATATATTATCCACTGGAAACAAATTTATTCAACTTGCTTGGATGCATTAAGAGCACAAATAAGCACAAGCCCCTCCACCCTGGTTTTAACATCTGCCACTAATTGTATTCATTGTAAATGTTGACTTAGGAAAGTTAAAGGCACAAACACACCCATTTTAAAGCCAACTTTTTCTCTGTATAGTTTGTTTGTACATCAAATGATCCATATCATAGTACCAAAATATTCTGTCACCCATTGTTATTCTTTGAAACGAATCTCAGTCAAAGGAAAATCATAAGAAAAGCATTTCAGAGAATAGAAAATATATTTCTTCTTCATTTTGGAGATGAGTGACAACTTTCCTCTTCTTATATGTTTTTAAAAATGTCTTATGCTTCTATTTAATTTGTATAGGATAATTATCTGGCTGATTTTTCTTTGCCCCTTTGTAATTTTAGTGGCTAACCGATATGAAATTCTTCTTGCATTTAACAGAAGGCAGTCAATGGCAACACTTATATATAACCTTATTCAAAACTAGCTCTTGGGTAACCCATTTCACAGTTAAGGTTAAGCTATAGTAGAAAATAATTTACTGTAACAAAGTCCCAAGTGTAATTATTTTCAAAGTTAGAAACCATTCAAATTTTCTTCCTTGATGACAAAATTATTTCAATAATTATTTTACTCCAAGTAAGGATGGTTTGTATCTTATCACCATTTCATTTAGTGCGAAACTCAAATATCTAAATCAAATTCATAGCAGGCATCAAAAAAACTTAGATAATTAGATGAAATTAACTTAAATAAACTCTTACATTTATATTTACAGTCAAGTTTTTGTTGACAAGAGTGTCAAGATAATTATGGTGAAGGAATAAGTCTTTATAACAAATGGTGTTGAAACAACTGCAAAAGAATGAAGTCATACCATATACAAAAACTAACTTGAAATGGATCACCTACCTAAATGTAAGAGCTAAAAACTATGAAACTCTTAGGAAAAACATATGGGTAAATCTTTGTAACATTGGGTTAGCTAATGTTTTCTTAGAGCAACTAAAGAAAATATAGATAAAATATATGTTAAGAAAAAAAAAGAAGAAGATAGCAGGAGGGGAAGAATGAAGGGGGGGAAATCAGAGGGGGAGACGAACCATGAGAGACGATGGACTCTGAAAAACAAACTGAGGGTTCTAGAGGGGAGGGGGATGGGAGGATGGGTTAGCCTGGTGATGGGTATTAAAGAGGGCATGTTCTGCATGGAGCACTGGGTGTTATACGCAAACAATGAATCATGGAACACTACATCTAAAACTAATGATGTAATGTATGGTGATTAACATAACAATAAAAATTTAAAAAAACAAAAAAATGGACTTTATCAAAATGAAATGAAAACCCACAGAATAAGAGAAAATATTTGCAAATCATATATCTGATCAAGAAGTTGTATTAGCAAAGGATTTTAAATAGACATTGATTCAGGGGAGATACACAAGTGGTCAACAAGCACATGAGAATATGCTCAACATTATTAGTCATTAGGGAAATGCAATTAAAACCACAATGAGATACCATTCTATATCCACAAGGATGGTTATAATATTTTTTTTAATGGAAAAGAGTATTGCGGAGGATGGAAAGAAATCAGAACTTTCCTCTCTGTTAATGAGAATGTAAAATGGTCCAGTCACTGTGGAAAACAGTCTTACAGTTCCTCAAAAAATCACATATAGTTACCATATAACCCAGCAACTCCATCCCAAGGTATACACCCACTAGGATTGAAGACATATATCCATGCAAAATCTTGTACATGAATCATCACAGCAACATTATTCATAATAGCCAAAATCAATGAAACAACCCAAATGTCCCACAAAACTGAAGAATTAATAAGCAAAATGTGGTATGTCCATACAATTATATATTATTCAGCCATAAAAAATGATGCACTGATTCATACAACAATATGATGAACCATAAAAATTAGCACCATTATTTGTTTTCAAAAATGTCTTATGCCCCTATTTAATTTGTATAGGATAATTATCTGGCTAAGTGAAAGTAGCTAGTTACCCAAGGTCACATATTGTGTGATTCCATTTATGTGAAATTTCCAGAATATGCAAATATTCTGAGACAGTACATTAGTGGTTGCCAGAGGCTGGAGAGAGGCAGAATGTGCAATGATTGTTAATGTGTACAGGGTTTATTTTGTGGGTCATAAAAATGTTCTGGAATCAGATAGTGATCACAGTTGCACAAATTTATGAATATACTAAACCCCCAAATTATATACTTTTAAAGGGTAAACGTTATGTGAAGTTTATCTTAATAAAGCTGTTACTTAAAAATGAAAATAAATTAAATAATGACTGTGGGAACATTAAGTATGAATTTCCTCTAGTGTTTACAGAACAATTTAGCAAAAGAAACAGTTTAATAATTATTAGTAATGTATTAGAGGAACACATTAATATATGGTTAATCTATTTGGACAGTGAAGCAAGCTCTGCTATGGTAGAAAGAGTATGTTGGTTTTTGAATTTTAGCTTTATACCATTACCTTACTATGTGACAATCATAGGCAAGTTACTTTACCTCTCTGAGTCTGTTTCCTCAGCTGTAAAATAGGAATGATGCT
Organism: Phoca vitulina; assembly: GCF_004348235.1. Lineage (NCBI taxonomy): Eukaryota > Metazoa > Chordata > Mammalia > Carnivora > Phocidae > Phoca > Phoca vitulina. The sequence continues at coordinate 171,208 of NW_022589806.1, forward strand.
ACCTTTCTCACAGGAATGTTTTAGCGATTAAAAGAACATACATGAAAGGAGTAGCACGGTACCTGACACATAGCAACCACTAAAAGAATATAAAACCAAACAACTAATTTATTCAATGAAAGGTGCTGGGCTTAAGCTTCAAAAACAAATTAAGTCTAGGACTTCACCTTCAAGAGGTTCAGGGTCAACTAGGCTATTAGAATTACCATCAACCAGTTTTATTACTCTTTACAAGCTTTCTGTGTGGCAAGGGATCCCCAACTACCCATATTGCCCCCTCAGAAAGTTTCTGCACCCTCCCACCCTCCACAATCAAACATGTGATTATAGGAACACCAAATAAGGTAGTGCAAAGAATTCTACTTATGCATGTGGCTGTTGAGTGAACACTATAAAGTAGTTATCTCTCATCGGGGATATCTGTAATATTTTTTTAATTTTTTATTGTTATGTTAATCACCATACATTACATCATTAGTTTTAGATGTAGTGTTCCATGATTCATTGTTTGTGCACAACACCTGTAATATATTTTTTAAAGTATTTTCCAATAGAAGCCTGGGTCCCTGAACTCTATTGAGGAACACATTCCAGTGTGTTTCTGAGATATATGCAGTCTTCTCAGTGGCTGCAATTCTCTAAACTCAAGCCAGATTTTATCTTAATCTTAATTTTATCTTATTTTATCTTAATTCATAACCCTCGCTGGGTTATGAATCACTAAAACCATGCTGACACTGGCTATATACAATTATTCACAAGTAATTGACATAAAAGTACTCTAACTTATCACTGGAGAATCTTATCTGGTAGGTTTCATTTACAGATGCTATTTATAGGTTGAAGACAACCAAATTCAACCAGAGAACATGGTTTGCTTTGGCTCCTATTATTTCTTTTTCAAATTATCATTTTATCAAGTTTACTATTTTTTGTAGGTCTATTTGTGCATGGGAAAGGAAACCCAGGTCTCCCAGACATAATTAGGTTATATTACAGCACATTCAATATTGCTCAATGAATTACTCTTGCACATTTTATACTGATGCAATCAATGATACAGGTTTTTCTCATTTCTCTAATTTAAAGAGATCTATTTGAGCAAGCAATTACAAAAAATCAAGCCAATAAAATATTCATAAAATAATAACTATTCATCTTAGAGGCAATCTTTACTCTTCTAAGATAAGTATACTTCTCTTATACTGAGAATAACTTCATTAATTAACTTTCCTCTTCCTCTACTAGCTCCAAAAAAAAAAAAAACAAAAACAATTCCCAGAAATTAAAGAAAGTAAAAACAACCCTAAAAACTATAAAACTGATAATAGTTTCTTTTTACACTGGTCAAAATGTCTTGGGTCAATGAGATTCTGATTTCGGCAACCTGATACATCACTTCACCCAGGTGGCTCCATCTTGACCCAGACACTGCTATAGGCGAACAGATGTTTCTCAAATTTCACATGACATTATCCATTCCACCTGTTTTTGTGACAGATGATTTACTTTCTGACACTTAAACAAATCTCCCTAACCTCTCCTTCCACCCTCCCTCCAAATCAGGTCACCTTGACAGAGAATTGCCTGAGCTTAATGAGATTCTAGTCCAACCCCTTAAGTTTGTAGAGGCAAAAACAACTTCCAGAAAGGGAAAGTAAACTTATTGGTGTCACTTGGAAGAGCTCAAGGTGTGGCTGAGCCTGAAATTCTGCTTCTAGGTTCTCAGTCTCAGTGCTTTTCTATAACTACATAATTTTATCTGTATAGAATTTTGGATATCCATCCATCCATCCATCCATCCACATTTCTCCCTTTCTAACACCAAGAAGAAAAAAAGAAATGGAGATGGCACACTTTTTTTTAGGCAGGTTTACTAAAGTATAATTTACATTAGTAAAATTTACCTGTTTTAGTGTACATTTCTATTAGTTTGGACAAACACATGCAGTCATGTAACCACCACCACAGTCAAAACATAGAATAGTCTCACTATCCCAGAAAAATCCCTTCAGGTGGTATTTTATTATTACTCTATTGACAGTGCAGGTAATGGACTTACAGTTAATAGAAAGTTCTCTTTGACTAAATGTTTAGCTTAATTGTGAGGGAACCAAAAAACACTCTTGATCCCATTTTTGCTGGAAAGCTTTCTAAAATGCGAGTCCATTTTCTCCCTTATTAAGTAGAGAAGAGAAAGGCAGGAGATATAGGTCAATTTACTTGATCAGCTAAGGTTCTTCAGGTGACAATCCTGTGAGGCACTCTACTAAATCAAAGAAAGGAAGAAAGAAAAATGAATGGAGGAAGGGAAAAAGGAAGGAAGTGGCAACAAAAGAGGAAGAGGAAATGGCAGAGGAAATTTTGCTTATTCATATATTTTGCAGAGTCAGTCTTGAAGGTTAATATAGGCAGAAGATTTGTGAAACCCTGCTGAATGTGTGCCCACCTATCAAAAAACACCTGGAAATAGCTTTTTAAGCTAGTTTTGTTATTTCCTTCATTGTCCTACAAGTTATTTATGTAACAAAACCCCCAGTAAATTAAGGCTTTCTTTGGCTGGGCTGAACCAATTGAAATATGATTGCAAAAAAATTAGTTTTCTTTCCCTTAAATATATAGTTCTCCACAAATTGATATAAATGCCATCATAGTTTTGGGTAGGGTGTGTTTTTCTTTTTCCTTTTTTTTTTAAATTTTGGCCTTGGATTCCAGAAAATCCAGATTTTTATTATTCAACTGAACTTATTTCCTCATCTTAGATTATTGAGATAATTATCTTTATTCTTCTCCTAATTGGTTTCTGATCTTTCATCGTAATCTTAACAATGCATATTAACATTTTAAATGACCTCAAATCCTCTGACAAAAGGCAAGCTTTAATTTATAAATTATTTACATTTGGTTGCTTGGTAGCTGGCTAAAGAATAATGTGCAACATGAATCTCTACCAATCTTTCGCTTCTTAACTGAAAGCCCATATCTTAAGAGGGGTGTGATTCTAGATTCAAGATTATAGAGCAATACTGTATTCTCTTTTTTTTAAAGATTTTCTTTATTTGACAGAGAGAGACACAGCAAGAGAGGGAACACAAGCAGGGGGAGTGGGAGAGGGAGAAGCAGGCTTCCCGCTGAGCAGGGAGCCCGATGTGAGGCTCGATCCCAGGGTCCTGGGATCATGACCTGAGCTGAAGGCAGACGCTTAATGACTGAGCCACCCAGGCGCCCCCAGCAATACTATATTCTTAATAGCAGATTAGAGCAATAAAAATAATGATTGCTTAAAAAAAGAAATGAATCAATCTCAATTTCTTTAATATTCTGATTATTGCATTGCCAGTATTCCACAACAAAGAGCCATTAGATTCAAATAACTAATAAAAACAATAAAAATAAATAATTTTAGATGGCTGTCAATGTACTAGATTTTGTTCTAGGAATTGTTACATATATAAATTCAGTTAATCCTTACTACTTATTACTTATTTACTACTGAGGATTATTATTATACCCACTGTACAGATGAGAAAATTGAGAGGTCATATGCCCAGGATCACACGTGACTGAGCCAAGATATAAATCCAGAAAATCTAGATCCCATGTTTTTAATGATTATACAATACTGCCTTTCACTATTTGTTGAGTCAAATAATTTTCTTAATTGAACCTCAGCAACCCACTTACTGATTAAATTTATTTGATTTAGCATGTTTGAAATAGCCTCATATATGTGGATAGTTAATTTTAGATACTGCTGTATCTAAGAAAATCAGACACTTTTATTCCTATAAGTGGTTCTGAGGTCCCTATTTCTGTCCCTAAAATGTCAGTGGTCCTATGGCAATGGTATTCTCAACCTGGCATATTATTTTTTTCTACTTTACTGAAACTGGAATGGCCTATAAACATAACAAATATTGATGTTGTTCTCAACTGTTGTTGCATCCATAAAGGTTCTTAAATAACGAACATGCACATTGGCAATATCAATGTCATGTCATAACATTCAAATGTCAAATATCCAGATGTTTAGCATCATATGTACATGAGCACTAACCCTATGACATAATGGACTAAAATGAGATTTTTCATGGCATTCCAGGAGCATTAGTGTTACTTTATTACAGACTGTTTACATACCATTGAAGATCAAGTGGCAAAAGTGAAGAATAAACATAATCCCAGAATTTGGAATTCCTTTAAGAACAAGAATTCCAATGAGAGTTGTTAGGTACCTAAGCACTTCCTCAGCAGAAATTTCTCATAAATCTCTTGGTTTTCAGATTTGTTGTAAGCAACTATTAATGTATCTAAAACAACACATTTAGATCAATTTTCATAAGGTACAAACTGTCCAAAAGACTTTTCTTTGAAGAAATTATTACAGAAAACAGACCAGTACAAGAAGCAACAAAAATGTTACCACCTTGAATTTTCCTTTTGAGTGTGGTTGATAAATGTAAAACTTGAAAAAGTGATAAAAATTAGACAAAATTATTTTCATAGGTCATATGCCTCACAGGAAAACCATAACTATTGTTGATTGATTAATAGGTATAGAGTGACTGCTCATCCTAATTTATCCATTAAATTTGCTATTCCTTTAATGTTAGGTACATTAGTGTGGTGTTAAAAAGTGAGGCATAAAAAAAAAGTGTGGCATGAGTTGATACCTTAATTATATATTTCATCTTCCACAAAAAAACATAATATCCACAGTGGTTTAGTGGATTTCATGTTATCTTCTTTCTGTCAAAGAGCACAATGAAAAAATGTTACTGTCTCAAAAAAAGAGAGGTATGAATATCTTCTATTGACAATAATTTTCCTTCATTCTTTTGTTTTATAAGTTAAAGATTATCATTCAGAAGATAGTCACATGAGGAAATAATCAATTATGCATGCTCCCAACTAGAGGAGGTGAGATGTTGTAAAGAGAAAGCTTTCAGAAACCCCCCATTCCCAATCTTCTCAATCAGAATAGTATCAATATGTCTCTTCCTTCTTCTCTCCCACAACTCGCACTGTCATTCATAACTCTTTTTATAGTACCTATTACAATACGCCCTGTATTACAATGATTTCTGAATTCTCCCCTAGTTCAATTATAAAGATACCTTTCCTCCTCCCAATCCTACTTTTTACTTCTTTCCTCAGAGTTCTGTACTTCCATTTTACCGTTTGGTATTGTTTTCTTCATTGAATCAAAACTCTTGTTTTTATCCTTGTTATTAAATCAGATCACAGAGATGCCAACCTCAGGCTCTTTCCCTTTCTATTTTTTCCTCTGTTCAACAGCTGATATATTACCATACATACAACTCATGACTGATTCTGTCAGGAAGACAAACAGTATACTCCCCCAGGTCACCAGGACAACTCCATGTTTATGCCCATTAATTTAGATTCTCAAGTGTAGATGCCTTTGTCCTAAAAGGGGGTAACTAGAATTTACCAAGCACTTCTTAAGTACCAGGCACTGTGTCTTGTGAAGTAAATAGTACCATCTTTAATTTTACAGATGAGGAAAGTTGAGGCTCAGATAAGTTAAGTAATTTGCCTAATACCACCCAGAAAGGGGCAGAATTAGGATTAAAACCCAGGTCTGAGTGACTCCAAAGCTCTTGCTTTTTGCAATACACTATGTAGTGCCCAAAGCAATCCAGGTTTTATTTATTTAAAATAAGAATAAGGAGAGCTAATACAACTTAAGATTACCTTGTAAATGCTGAAACTCAACCTAGAGAGAGCAGAACATTTATCATCTGACATGTGCACTTATAATGTTATGTACCAGACCATAGCGAACCTGGGTTTAGTCAACTTGGGTTCAGGTTAAAAGAAATGTAGGTGAAGTGTACTAGACTATAAAAAGTTTGGTGCTTCCTGTGACTCAAATGATTAAGTTTCATCTGAAGCCCATTAACCAAACATGAAATTATATTCACATGGCTTGCAGATGTTAGTGTTTCCTCAGTTTCTTATTAGGAATATATCGAACTTAGGCTGTGTCTTCAGGCTATGTGTCTTGAATGAAATAAACAGCCGTACAGTTAATCAAGAGTTAATTTAGTCAAACAACTGGTTTGATGAAGTTTCTTTTTTATTATTAAGTTGATTGACCAAGTTAACTGGAGTAGACCAATCTGGCAGCAAAACAATGAAGTTCCTCAAATCATCTGCAAAGTATCTCACTCTATAAATACTACCAGGATAGGGGATCATACAGCTCACTCCATTACCAACTGCAACTTATGTCCTTTCTGAGAAATCTTGCCCAGGTTTTCAGATCTGAAAGTTCTGCAGAACCATTTAGTCAATTGTAAGCCATCATCTTGGGGAAATTTACTACAGAATGCTGTTACAGTGCTCCAAACCATGGCACTAAGCTGCCACCACTAACTTGCCAAGAAAGAATTTTGTGAAGACAGCCCCAAAATGCTACTCAACTGTATATTAAGATGTAAGGAACAAATTGCTTAAGTTTCCAATTCACTAACAGGATACATATGCAAAGCAAGGAAAAGTAACTAATTCTATAATCAAAACCAGGGCTACATGTATTTCTACATTTTTAGGGATTTGTGGTATGGGAGTAGGGGAATCAGGAGATTTGCTTCTGTCAATGCTCAAGGACATGCTTTCATAGTTTATAGTTTATTTTTATTATGAAAGAGTGTTAAATACCTTCCTCAAGTCTATATCCTTTAAGAACTTACTTGGAAAATAATGTATATAAATGCATATGCCTGACATGGGGACATGTAGTATGTGCAATAAGGGAACAAAAGAGCACCTTCAAGGATGGCATATAACTAAGGAAAGTACTAAGGCAGTGGTTCTTCTACTTGGTACATGCATCAGAAATATCTAATCTGTTAAAACACAGCTCGCCTGCTCCCACAACCAGCACTCCTTACCTAGTTTGAGTTTCTGATTTAGTAGTTCTGGGGTAGTAACCAAGAATTTGCACTTCTAACGAGTTCTTGAGTGATAGTGGTGTGGCTGGTCCAGAGGCCAAACTTTGAGAACCACTGTACTAAGGGCATTAACGTGTGAAAGTAGAATCTGTGAATCAACCACTTCAAAAGGTCATAAAATAAAGACTAAAGAGTCATTTCAAGGATGGCTGCAACACAGCACTGAACTTTACAGGAAGAAACTGGTAAGCCAGAGAAGGAAAAAATTAATTTCATTACTTGGTTCATAGATTTAGTAGGGTATTTGTAATAGGGTACTCAAAAAAATTTTTTAAGTCACTATATCTCACCTTCCTTTGCCACCAAAACTGTTAAGATCTTAGGGGGCTTGGAGAAGTTTGAGCCTACTTCCAGTAAATCCATACTGATTAGATTTTAATTCTACTATGTTTTCTTCCAAGACTTCAGTCCTAGCTTCTGGGCTTCCATTAAGAAAGTGGTCCCTACTCATACCACTTCAGCTGACTTTTTTTTTTTAGTTTTTTTTTTTTTTTTTTAAGATTTTTATTTATTTGAGAGAGAGAGAGAGACAGCATGAGAGGGGGGAGGGCCAGAGGGAGAAGCAGACTCCCCGCTGAGCAGGGAGCCCCATGCGGGACTCGATCCGGGACTCTATCCCAGGACTCTGGGATCATGACCTGAGCCTAAGGCAGACGCTCAACCGACTGAGCCACCCAGGCGCCCTCAGCTGACTTTCTTAATTGAAAACATTGGTGTTGCTTTAGAAATAGATGCTAACTTTGGGGCGGGAGGGGAGTAAGAAAAAGAGCTCATGCACTTGGCTTGGTTTAAATCCTACTGCTTAGATTTGCTACATGCTTTAATTCCTCTTTCACATGGCCAAATATAAAAAAGGAAAAAAAAATCCAAGATTTAAGTCATATGAACAAAGAGCAACTGGATGATCCAAGAGCAGATGAAAGAAGAGCACAATTTTTAAGGGAATATAGTCTCAACTATATGCTGCTCAGGACATCTGGACAAATGTGCTTTATTGATATCTAGAAAGAAAGATAAAATTCATAGTAGCATTCATGATGACCGATGTCCCAAAACTTTTTACAACCAAGACCAGAACTTTTACCGTTTCACCTTTTTTCAGTTAACTTAAAACAGCCAAATCTAAGTGACCATTTACCCCAACCACTTTATCCACCTTCAGCCTAGATCCCTGAGCTTGCATTTTCAGCATATTGAAATGTTCTGACAGTATTTTTCTTTCTCCCAAGAGTTAGTTCTCCTCTCCACCAAAGGACTTAGTAGGACCCACAACCCTGGCTGAGATTCAGGTGAGCAAACAGAAAATGGCATTTGCAAAAAAGATTTGAGAAAGTTGTTTCTCCATCGGTCTAATATAGTTTTAACTTTTTTCTCTGAATTGACAAACAGTTGCTTTGAATATGTGTGCCTGTGTGTGTGTGTGTGTGTGTGTGTGTGTTCTCTTCACTGAACAGGGCAAATCAATCAGCTGTTTAATACTGTGTAACCTAAATTGTAGGATTAAGTCCCTCCAGGCTTTCTCCTTTTGTTGCTTTGCATTTAAATGAACCAGGGTCAGTGGTGGGTCATTCTGAGCAAGAGATACTTGAGCCTGAAAGAGTGAGAGAAGCAGGCTCCCTTCATCAAGGGCAATTGGATAACCTCCGGCAAAGTGTATTTTGCCTTCATCCCCCTGCCCTCCTTCCACCGGCCCCTCCAATGTTGCCCATAAGGCTCTCCTCTTAATAGGTGCTACATCTGGCTTTGCTTTCCTTGGGAAAAACTCCCCATGTTACAAAAGTCTCCCTCTCCCCTCTCTCACAGCCATCAAAAATAATTTACCTGCCTTGTGCCTCATTTCCCTTGGGATTAAGGTGAGACCTAATCTCATCTGTGGTAAAGTGTTAATTAGTGGTTTAATGCATTATTTAATTTATAATATGCATGTGAACAGGTGATTTCTGGTAAAAAGTCCAGAGGAATGACTCTCTAATAATGGGAATTTCAAGGAATGTGGCAGGTTTGTCTGTACGACATATTTTTGGTCTGGGATATCTTTCCCACAAATCACTCCATCACAAATCTCTAACTCCCAGCATATATACTTTTTTCCACTTCTGAAAAAAAAAAGCAAACCCTCTCTGAGGTTTCTAGTATACACCTAGAATCTCAGTTTCAGATAGGCAGTGGTTCCCAGTCAGAATTTCTTAGAGTGTGTCTTGAGCATTTGCTTTTTTCAAATTATTCCGCCAGAGGGTTTTGATATGCGCTCCTGCTTGGGAACCATGGAAATACAGAAATAACAGCATTCTGCTCCATCAGAAGGCAGGATGTCCAGGCCTGATATTGCCTCTGCTCACAGTGTTGCTTAAACACAGTTTCTCAATTCATGTCAGATTATGAATTTCTCTGGAAAGAATGCAACATTAACATCCATGAGTATATATTCTTTCATTTATTCTCTCTCACTGCCTCTCATCTCTCTGCATATCTAGTATCAGTGGTTATTTGACCTGCTTAAAGGGCCATGTAAAGAACAATACAGAGAAACTTTTTAAGGTGAGGCAGGCCAGGCCTTTACTTGATTTCAGTGCTTTCAAATGTTCATTGCCACCTAATATACTTGGGACAAGTTACTCAACATTTCACATAATAATACAAAGCACATGGAAATAAGCATGGTAGAAAAGTGATTCTAGAAAGTCAACTAATAAGTTTCTTTAAAAATAGAGACTCACAGAAGAAAAGGTCATTTACCAAACTTAGAATTGGTAATATCTAAAAAAAAAAATGAGGGGGGATATAAAAAAAGAGAAAAGAGCTTGTAAGGGAAAGAGATGTGAAGGGGGCTGATATGAGCTGAAGACAGTTTTCACTCCTCAGAGGCTGGAGTAACTAAATCCTGATTTATGAAATATTTTTCTCCTTGTGTTTTGATGAACACCAACAGGCTTCTTTTTTATGTTTCAAGTTTTTTATTTAAATGCTAATTAGTTAACATACAGTGTAATATTGCTTTCAGGAGTAGAATTTAGTGATTCATCACCTACATACAACACCCAGTGCTCATCACAAGTGCCCTCCTTAAGGCCCAACACCAATTTAGCCCATCCCTCCCACCCACCTCCCCTCCTGCAACCCTCAGTTTGTTCCCTATAGTTAAGAGTCTGTTTTATGGTTTGCCTCTCTTTTTTTTCCCCTCATGTTCATCTGTTTCGTTTCTTAAATTCTACATATGAGTGAAATCATATGGTATTTGTCTTTCTGACTGACTTATTTCACTTAGCATAATACCCTCTAGTTCCATCCACATCATTGCAAATGGTAAGATTTCATTCTTTTTTATGGATAAGTAATAGTCCATTGTATATACTACATCTTCTTTATCCATTCATCAGTCGATGGATATTTGGGCTCTTCCATGATTTGGCTATTCCAACAGGATCTTTAGTGTAAATTTAAAAATATCCTTTACTCATAGCTGTCACTCATAAGAGTCTGGAGGTACATCTGAATTATTTCTGGTTTTATAAACATTATAGTTTTATTGGTATAATATGACAATATTTATTACTATAAATTTGAATTATCACCACTTTAATTATGCACAATCTGGTATGAGAGGGTAAAATTAGATATTTTATCTTCAGTTCCCCAGGAAGAAGTAAGACACTTAGGGGATGACCACCTGGAAGTTAGGGCATTAGTTAATATCTGGGAAGCCTTGAACAATTGAGTGTGAGTTAGCAAGTGATAGGAACATGGTACTTCGATACCAAAGTGAGGCTTTACACCTCTAGTTATCTGACCTTTTTTTTATTATGTTATGTTAATCAACATACATTACATCATTTTTTTATTTTTTTTTTTAAAAAATTATTGTTATGTTAATCACCATACATTACATCATTAGTTTTTGATGTAGTGTTCCATGATTCATTGTTTGCGTATAACACCCAGTGCTCCATTCAGTACGCGCCCTCTTTAATACCCATCACCAGGCTAACCCATCCCCCCACCTCCCTCCCCTCTAGAACTCTCAGTTTGTTTCTCAGAGTCCATAGTCCTTAAGCAAGTTACTTCCCCTCTCAGAGCTTGAGTTTTGTCATCTGTAAATAATACTACCTCTAGGTAGTCTTTTCATATCTGTCCTACAGTAGAGTTTAATTCTTCCTCATTTGCCTCAGCTTTTTGAGTAGTGAATATTAAAATAAACTTTATATTAAAGAAAGACATTCCTCCACCAATTCCCCCACTCTCAGTGGTAATAACATTTTTTTATAATGTTTTCAGTATTGATGACAGGCTTTTTGCATGTTCTCTCATGGGGATAATAACAGCTACACTGTATAATGGGTTTTATTGTCCTCATTATTTTTGTGAAACTGAGGCTTAGAAATTTTAAGTGACCCACCTCCTGGTCATTCACATCATGGAGTTAAATTCACATCTGTGTGACACCAAAATGCATACTCCCAGTGTGGCATGGCAGGAGACTAAGCAGACTTGATTATACAAGGATGGAAGCTGCATATTTTAAACTTGTATCAAAGTAAGTTCCTATATGAATTTTTAGCTGACTACTTAGAATCTATTCCATGAACCTAAACTAATACCTTCCTGGCCAGGGCCCTCATTAAAGGGGTTAGTCTTTTAAATGATATGTCTCCTGTCTAGTTTTTTGAGGAAAGAGCTTTCCCCCTTGAAATTGTATAGCACAATATTAATAGCATGTCTAATTTATTTCTGTTCTGGTTGGTTCTAAAACCTATATGTGCATCAGACACTTTGTTGTTAAAAGATTTTACATAAAATTTATTCTTAAAAACCTCTCAGTGAGAAAATTAAATTGAATCCTTCTTAAATATTTACTATTCAGAACAGGCACTTCGTAAATGGCTAATTAATTTCTTATGTAGCTTCTAATGTTCCCTGTAAAATGTACCATGTAATTTGGCTTTGTCATTTGACTGAAATAATTCTCTAATTCTCTCTGTCTTCATCAGAAAGGCTCTCCAAGACTGACTAGAGGAAAACAATAATGCTACTGAAACTGGGAGTGTTGCATACACTGGAGCTTCATCATAAACACTCCCTGGGGGCCTGGTGGATCCACCTTCCAGGTTCTCATGGATCCAACAATATCATGTAGAAATTGTACTTAGCAATCCCCTTGTAGTTTTTTTTTTAAAGATTTATTTATTTATTTGACAGAGAGAGAGAGACAGCAAGAGAGGGAACACAAGCAGGGGGAGTGGGAGAGGGAGAAGCATGCTTCCCGCAAAGCAGGGAGCCTAATGTGGGGCTCGATCCCAGGACCCTGGGATCATGATCTGAGCTGAAGGTAGATGCTTGCTTAACGACTGAGCCACCCAGGTGCTCCTCCTCTTGTAGTTTTATATAGCATAAAGGTGAGGGCTTTGTGGGCCAGAGAGATCTGGTTTCAAACCTGGCTTAACCACTTACTGCATGACTTTAGACAAGTTATTTAATTTCTCTATGCCTCATTTTCATATACAAAATGAAAATAACATTTATACCTTATGGGATTTCTATGAGGATCAAAGGAGTTAATGCCTATAAAGTATATAGAATAGTGTCTGGTATATAGTAAACTCTTAATGTTAACTTGAATTGTTACTGGCTAGAATTGAAGACTAACTTATTTTGTATCTCTACATTATAGTACATGGCTTTCTCCACTTCTTATTTAGGAACTATTTTTTCCTGAAGCTCTAGAAAAAGTTGATGATGGTAGAAGTTCCAGCAAATAGAGTCCCTGGGGAAGCTGGAAGAAAATGACACTGTTTCAGGCCCTGTTTCCCTCTCTACCTGGACTCTTGGCAAATCCAGAGAGGGCATAACAACAATGTCACATCAGCTGGAGACATTAAGTATATTGCTGCCTTTTCGAGGATCTTCACAAAATCTACAGAAGCATTATTCCTTTACAGATTATCGGCTGTCCTTGAGGAAAGATTATCTACAAAAGGGAAAGAAGAGGTAGTATATTCTCTGAGCCATCCTGAGGGAATTAGGAGCAGCCTGATATGATGGCTGGATTTAAATAGTTCTGGTGACAGTCTGCCTCTACTTTGCACTGTAGATCAGTCATGCCCCATGTATCCTTCCTTAAGGTAAGCCTCCCAATACCACAGGCCAAATGAATGATTTAACTCACAACTCACAAAGGAAATGGACCACATGAAACAGGGCTCTAAATAACAAATGGTCTTTCTGTGAACAGTCTGTAGATTGTAGCCAGTGATAGCCTGGCCTGTGAAATGGAGGAACATAAGGTCTTTCACCAAAAACAAAACAAAACAAAAATCATTGATTGCTATTGATTGCAATCACACTAGGTTCTTGGAACCATATTAGGCATGATAAAACTGGAGAATGACTAATCAAGTCAGCAGCCCAGAGCCCTTCCACTTTTGGAGGGAGGGAAAAAAAGTGATCTTGATTCTCTTCTCTAGCCTAGGGGACTGAGCAGGCAAAATGCTCTTCTTGGCCTGTCAAAGAGAAAACTCTCCTTCTTTCCCCTACTCAACCCCTCAGTAAGGACAGAATTAGTCACTTGAACTCAGTGGCCCCTACAAGTACCAGCAAAGCAGTTTTGCTATAGAACTTTGAAAGTAATACCAAACATTTGCTAGAAGCAGGGAGGAGTGGTCACTGTTTTAGGCCCAGAAGATCACCTCCTCCCCACTCTTTGGCATCTTCTTAGATAGGATGAACTGGCATTCTCTGCCATATCACATCAGGTAAGAGGAATAATCTTCCTCTTATTTCTTAACACAGGGTTGGCAGGTGGCAGATCTGTGACCCAGATAAAGTTGGTTCTAGATAAGTTTGGCAAATAAAGTACAGGACAAGTCCAGTTAAATTTGAATTTCAAATAAACAAGTAATTTTTTAGTATAAGTATACACTTTTGGGATACACCAACACACACAAAAATGTGTTCTTTATCTAACATCAAATTTAACTGGGCATCTTGTATTTTTATTTGTCTAACCTGGCAACCCTAGTTCTAAAGTCTTTCTATTTCCCTACCATTCTTCTCTCCATTTCCCCCATCCCTCTACCTGATTATAAAGGACCCTGGAATATAAGATTCAAATAAAGAAAACTACAAAATGTAGAATTAAGCAACAAAATTTGATTCAGCACAGTGCTACTACAGGGAAAATTAAAAAAGCAGTATAGATTATCTAGCCCCTGCCCTCATAGCCTTTCTAAAATGAAAGTTTGATTGGGCCAAGTGAAGTTGCTTGGGTCCACATCTCATTCTGCAGGTTTTAATGCAAATGGAGGGTAAACTGCATCCTTAAAGACTCAAGCAGCTTTTGCTTCTATATAAACCTGAGATACATTCTCAGGCACTGAATCTCTGCTACCTTAACTGCATTGTAATTCTCTACCAAGTGCATAATGATATATAAAATTTGGGTAAATGGAAAGGTAATTCAGAGCACCAACAGAACTCAAAAGAAATAAGTATTTGTAAAGGAGTTGAGAGCACATAATTATATATACCAGCTGCTGTAGAGAGGCAGATCTTTTGCCTATTTAAAAAAATACAAATTCTTCTGATCTGTAGAGTGCAAGGAAGGTTTCACAACTTAGCCTCAATAGAACCATAAAAAATAGTTACTTTGCTATTTATTTCTTATAAACAAATTATCCTGAATAAATCAACTGGCCATATTCCAATGGGTTTCTGTAAATCCTCTTCCAAACCAACTCACTTATCACTTACACCACTGCCAGATCCAAAAAGGTTGAGGGGGCCGGGGGAGGTTAATTTAGAAAGTTCTGGCCTCATACCAGAGCATCCTATCTGAAGGGCCTCAGGGAGGTAGGTTGACAGTTAACTGTGCTTCCCTAATCTCCCTCTCTTGAAGTCCAAGCATTAAAATCTGCCTGAGAAGTCTCTTCTAGAAAACATTTTTGAAGCAATGTAGAACACCCATTTTCCATTTTAGTAAGGCTGTTTGTACTAGATGCCAAAAAACATTTCAGTAATTTCTGTCAAAAAACCAGTCAATTAATTCTGTCTGTGTATTTTTGGAGGGGGTGGTGGTGGTGGTGGTGGTGGTGGTGGTGGTGGTGGTGGTGAAGAAATTAATCAAACCAATTTTCACATTGTCCTGACTGGAGTGAACATAGACTATGCTCCCTACAAATATGATATATCTGTATCTGTTTTCCACTTTTCTTAAATTAGTTTGCACTTTTCTTGTCACATCTGTTAGTTTCATCCTTAGTGCAGTTGAGGGGAGGATACAACTCTTACTCATTACAATATGTTGCTCAAGTGTTAAAAGACATAAATCAAGGATATATGTATGATGTCCTAGACTGATGGAAGTTCCCTAGGACACAGGACTAGAAAAGTACCCAACAAACCAAGGAGAGTTGGTCAGTGTGTATGTGTATGTATGTATGTATGTATTTATGTGTATGTGTGTGTGTGCATGTGTGTGTGTGTGTGTGTGTGCAAAATCCACATTACTAAAACTTTTAGAGTTTAACATTTAGGGGTATTTAATTTTTTTTTTTTTTTTGAAACTTACTAAAATTTAAGGTAGTTAAAAAACCCATTACAGCAACTGGCAAGCGTGGGTAGAAGGCTAAGAGAAGTAAGGACATTTGTAGGCTCTTATTTATGTGTTTTTCTTTCTAACGGCTGCCAGTCTTCCAAGTCAGGAAATATTTGCACATGTTTTAGACATCTTCCTGAAGGTATGAGACTCTCTTGAAACCATCCTTATACTTGGCCATGCCAACAACACTACAGCAAACTACAGTACCCTGAGAAAAAATATACTCTTTCAAACTTCCTAAATGACTCATTCAGCAGAAAGTAATAAAAAAAAAGTAAGGCTAATATTTCCATCCTTTGGAAATATTTATCTCTACACAGTGACACCTTTTTTTTTTCGTCAGGGTAGAAAGTTACTTAGGTGGTATAATTTTGAAAGGCCAACCTGTCTCCAGCATTGGCTTAGCAGGGTGTCATTAGTCAATTCTTTCCATCAAGGCACATTTGCAGAGAGCGCCTGTTAAAATATGTCATTTGGGAGGGGGTCACTTTTGTACACATCCCACAAGAAATTGTGCCAAGCACCCATATGTATTCTGCTAGTTTCAAAGGGATTACAAAGGTGATTAACATAGATTTTCTGGAGACATCTAATTTTTTCATAATACCTACTTGTACGATGACAACACTGATAATAAATGGAGAAAATGAGTGTAGGCAATAGAAAACATACTACATCTACATTGCAAATTTTGCTTATCATATATCCCTTACGCCCTGTGCCTACTATGTGCAAGGCACTTTACTAGGTGCTCTGGAGGGATAGCCAAAATTAAAAAGTTCCTGTCTGTTGCTGAAGAAATTTCAAACTAGTTTTAAAGACTAATAAATTCTTAAGCATTCACTCCAAGACTTGTAGCTGGTTTTCTGCTATCATTCCAACACTTTATTTTGTGACAAAGTGGGAGGAACTTGGCAGCTTGCAAAATTCTTGTAGAGGTTAACCACAGGAAAGCCTCAAGATGTAAGTTCTGTTGAAACCTGTATGCCCATTTGATGGGACGATGTACGGAGAATTTTACTTAAGCAGCACACCTGGTATATACATTTCCTCACCTCAGTGCTAAATCTGCCTCCATCCACCTGCTCAATTCTCTTCTTCTGCCAGCCTCTAACCTTTCAAGCTATAGCCACTTAGCCCCTACATGTAATTTATTCCAGCGTAGACTCTGGGAAAAATTCTACTGTTAGGCAGGGAACATACATAGGTACCCTAAATTATATATATATAATTTATAAATATGTATATATACAATTTTCACCCACGTTCCTACCCTAAATTATATCTATCTATCTATCTAATTTTCACCCATGTTCCTAGAAATGCATCTGTTAGAAAATACCCAAACTTTTAAAATTTGTTAATTTTTAATATCCCTACCAATCAGAAACCAATCATCCACAAAGGGGATGCTGAAGTTCTGTTTTATCTTTGAGAGGCACTAACTTTCAATTATCCTTTGTTGTCTCTCTCTTCTCTGGGGCTCCCATTAAGAGCAGTAATTGAGGCATAAAGCCTCTGGCCCTGGAGACAGACCCCTGCTCACTAGAAAAGAATAAAGAAGTGACAGCAAGCAATCTCTGCTTTCCTAGGGCTTTCAAGAGTCTGAGTAGGAATTTAGTCCTTAGCTTCAAGTGTCCTTCAAAGGCCATCTCATTTGTTCCTGTCCACTTCTGAAATTCTAAATCCTAGAAAAAGTTCCTCGGACTTGAGTGTGTCTTAGTGCTTGTCATGAAGGAAACAAATATGCTGAGGGACACATCATGAAAAGTCTTCATAACTGACCTCAGTTCACCAGGTTCCTATATACTCTTATACTTGGGCAGATATTTTTTTTCAACTGGCTGATCTAGTTGAATGCTTTTTGACTCTGGCTTGTATATGCTGAGGTGAATATAATATAGTAAAGAGCACAAACCTAAGAGCCAGACAAATTTTGGTTTTACTCCTGACTTTGCAACTTACTTGCTTTGTGAACTTGTTTAGTAACTCAAGTTCTTGGATCCTCAGTTTTTAAGATGGGAGGATGATGATAACAATGGTGCCCATGTCATAACCCTCTTAGGAAATATAAATGATAGAATGCAAATTAAACACTAAGAATAATGTAAGCATTCAATAAATGTTATCCACTTTTAGGACATTAAGCTCACTCTCTCTAAAGTGACTAAAATTTCATTCTCCATCTTTCTCCTTCCTCATCCAATTTGTATACCGACTACTTTTATTTGATTTTATTTTTTTCTCAGAGCCAAAAAAAAGCTATCCTTCTGTGAGAACTCTTAAACTTGTCCTTTTTGATTATGGTGGTGTTTTTGTTTTGTTTTGTTTTGTTTCTCTTCAGAGTTAATGATTTATACAAAATGTTACTGGCAGTGCTTAGAATATAATCAATCTTCTTTTCCCTCAGGGGACCCTGAATAATCCAACCTCCTTTCCCTATTCATAAAGGGACTCTGCCTATAAATGACATACCTAAAAGGAGCTTTCCTGTTTTTCCAACACAAATTACACATAAACTACCTCTATATCATTCTTTCTCCAACTGAAATGACACACAATTTATACCTAATTTTTCCTCTCTTTCTCTATGCTCTGGTGGAGGCGAATTTTGTTATAACCTGGGTGTAGCTGAGCAGGGAAAAAATAAGACTGCAGATTAAAAAAACTGCTTATACATTCTGATATTCTTTGATATTTTAGCACAATTCTACTCACAGACCTCTTTGTAAGAACCTGCCTTCAGTATAGTCCCAGCAACATAAAAATGTAAGAGCTTCCGCTTTTTCTTTGACACCTCCAGAGAGCTACCATGGCACATTCATTTCTAAATGCAATTTTAGCATCACTCACAAAACTACCTTAGACACAGATACACAATTTTGGTAGGATGTTGGAAATTCTTAAAACAAAGTTAGGACTCTTTCTTATTTCAAGAGTTAGAACTGCCTAAACGCTATTTTCTAAAGTGTCTGTTTCATAAAATGTAGTGGTAACCTATCTATTTTTTAGTGATCAGATAATAGCGGATCAAGGAAAGCAAGAACTCTTGATTCTTCAACCACCTTTACTGAATTTACTGAGAATCTGACCACAATCCTATCTATTTATCCATATATTGATATATATAATTTATATTCTATGTAGTATAACTTATATATACATACAAAGATATAGTATATTGTGCACATACATGTATTTGTATATACGTCTGTATATACATATATGTACATGTGTACATACCTCTACATATATAGTATATATAAATATATATGTATATGTATATGCAAAATAAAACAAAACTAAATTTTTAGTGTATTAGACACAGAGTACATTAATGTTTCTACCACTGTTCCCACTCACTTCCATCTCTCTTTAAAATGGTTTATAAAAGTGTGTCTGGGTGGTGCAGCTGATTAAGCACCTGACTCTTGGTTTCAGCTCAGGTCATGATCTCAGGGTCGTGAGATTGAGCCCTGTGTGGGGCTCCATGGCTCAGGTCGTTATCTCAGGGTCATGAGATTGAGCCCCGTGTGGGGTTCTGCACTCAGCGTGGAGTTTGCTTAAGATTCTATCTCCCTCTTTTTCTGCCCCTCCTGCTCATGCTCTCTCTCTCTCTCTCTCTCTCTCTCTCTCTGAAATAAATAAATAAGTCTTAAAAAATAAAATGGTTTATAAAGCTTGTCCACATAAATTTTCCTAGGACTCATAAATTAGAAAGAGCTTTAAGTGTATAAACTAAGCATCAATTGTGCAATTTTGTATATCTGTTTTTAAGTAACTGTATTATTTCCCCCACAGAGATTTATACTTACATTTTATAAACATTTTTATAATTGGGATGCTCTTATCTAATTGACCAAAGACACAATGCTATAGTTTACTTGTCTTGGATTTTGTTTAGAAATACATATTTGTCTCCACACATTTGAATTTGTCTTTTCTATCCCTAGAACAACTTCGTAAAATCAACTTAATTAGAAATCAAAGATATGTGATCATAACTTTTGCATTACCACAACACACCAAATATAGAATTTGAATTTCTCACCATGTATATCTGTGAACTTATTAAACAGATTAGAATAGTTGTGAAAAAATTAACTGTGGCCTCCTAAGAGCACAAATGCCACATATAACTCTTACTTTCACCTTTTGGATCTATGATGCTATTGCTTCTTCCTCCCTCAAGATTTATCAGGAGGCAGAAGTAAATTCTGATATAAAACAAAAAGAAAAAGACAAGCCTACAACTCAGAGCCTAGGTTATATTCCACAGCCGGAGAGATATCATGGTCAAGATAGAAATATTCCATTTTTTTCCCCAAGGCCTTTAAACCTCAGTACCTTCCACTAATTTGGTCCCCTGAGTCTCAATTTACTTAGCCTGTATTAGTTCTTTTCACTCCCATTACAAATATTCAACCTCAGTTCTCTTATTGAAAAAAAAATTTGTTTCTTGGAGTCTTAGTTAGAAGCTTCATTATATTTTCTACACTCAGGGAACAACAAAACAAAAAAACTGACGTCCCTAATTCCTCCCTCCTTTTGCCCAATCTCACCCTACCTCTCCCTTTCCTTCCTGTTATATATCACTCCCTCCTCAAATGTAGAGGCCACAATTATAGGGAAAATAACCTCCTTCCTTATGTCTCCTAAAACTAAATCAATATAAGCCCCCCCCCCAATGTTTTCTGATCATTCTAACTAGCCCCTAGTGACTAAGACAGTGCTTGGGACATAGTAGGCATTTGATGAATTTAAATTTTTTTTATTATGGAAAATTTTGAACATTCAAAGCAATGTTTTTATTTAAGGGATAAATTTAATATTTCCTATGTAGAACAGCAGGAGGCTTAGTTTAAAAAGGCCTAGCCCCACTTTTGAGGCATATTATCATTAGGAGGCAATGCCACAAGAAAAAGGCAGAACCAAGAGAGGGCTCTGGACTTATGGTACTGCACTAGAAAGGAACCACAACCTAGTAAGCCTGTAGCCTCAAGGCAGCTTCAGCTTCAGCTTCAGCTCCTGCTTCTGAGGCTTGCAATGTATAATAAAATGCACAGTGTTATGCACTTTATGGGCGCTCAAGCAATATTTGTTGGCTGATTTAATTGAGCTATATTTGCAAAATGGCAAGGATGTGAGGAAACTTTCCTACCTAAAAAGAAAGCATTCACAGTGCTAGACATTTGGTAGGCAAATAAACAGTATAATTTCAGCCTAAAAGGAAAAATACTCAAACCCCTATCCAATAGGCCTAGTGGCCAGGCAACCCAAATGTCAGCACCATGTTTCTGAAACTTAATTTAAAATATCATAAATTTATGTCATCAACTTTGAGGACATTTCTTTCCTGCCTTTCTGTTCCCATTCCCTGCTCCAACTTCAAATCCAGAAAATGTAATTAATAAACCTAAATCTGACCTGTCTGGTGAGATTTCCAAGTAAAAGTAATGTGTCAAGCAGTGATTTAAAAAAACAAATTTAAGAGTGATACATTTGACAGTGTTTTGAAAGGAAATTTCCTTATTCAACAGTGTACTTCCAGAGTGCAAGCAATTCAGGAATTTGCTTGTGATTGTAATGCCACACTTTCATGCATCTGACTTAATCTGCTGACTACCAAGGGGCAGATGACTCTTCTACTATCTCTCAAGGATAAATGTTTACTGATACCCAGGGTATATTTTTAAGTTTTAGGACAATAAGATATTTGGGGCAGTCCTTTCCTTCTGCCAGCATTAATTTCATTCCAGTTAAGTACCAGGCACATGTGACAATTAAGCTCTAGACCCAATTATAAGAGGTTTACCCTATTTCAGGTAAATTTTTCCTTTGCTTGAAATGGTTGCCTTAAACCTTTTCCTACTGCCTTTTCTGCCCTCACCACCTGCAAATGGCAACATGGGAACGGATGATTGAGATTAAAGGTGCAGTAAAGACTTCATGAAGCTCAAGGCAAAATGGTTCATTTTGGAGATTCAGTTATCTGTCTTACCCTACTAGTATTCTGCTTAACAAAATGGTGTTAGTTAACAGTAACATATAATGAAATACCCTACCTTCCCAATACACCTGCTACCCAGTTTTATCTTTTCATTGCTACTATAGTAATTACTGAGCTAAAATATGAGGTCTTTTTATCAAATGGTAGAGGAAAGAATAGGAAAAAAATGACAATCATTTTATTTGGTGAAATGAGGAACTACTTCAACTAACAGCCAATAAGCAACTTCTATTTTGCAAGATGGTAAAGGGGATATAAGACAGTTACAAGTATGCTGATAACAGTGAGAATAAGAATAGTTTACATTTTATTGAGTTCTAGGCACTATGCTAAGTGTATTGTCAAAAAGCCAGAAGAAACCCTTGAGATTATCTAGTCTAACACATTTATTTTATAGTTGAGGAAATTAGCCCAGAAAAGTCAAGTTATATGTATAGTGCCAGTTAGCGGAAGAGTCAGTTTGCCACTCACTATGCTACCCTAAAGGTTCTTGGTCTCCTTCTTAATATTTCATAAAATAACTGTGGTCTCTCTGTGTACATTGCTCTTTGGGAAACTGTTTAATTTTCTAATAGTATCTTTAAAAAACAAGTTCTAACCTACCTTCTTTTTACTAATATGGTCTCACATGGGAAAATTCTAAATATTCCTCTACATCAAGTGACAACTCATAAGCTATGAGACTAGCAGCTAAAGGTGAAGAGAAAACTATATTTTATGACTCTACTAGGGGGAAAAAGGAAGAACAGTACTTTCTCCTGAAAAAGAGAAAGAAAAATAAAACCCACTATTTTAAGTGAGGTTTATACTGGCAGGAGGTGGGAGAGTGTAGAAAGATAGGCATCTAATTAGAAGAAAAAGCAGGAAAGTAAAAGGGTTACAATGTGGAGTGTGCAACTCAGCCTTCATTTCAATGTGCACAGACCTCAGCAGACAGCTGGAAACCTGCCAGAGAACAAGGCCTTGGAAACAAGCTGGAAGACATTGGAGAGACCTTAACCAAAACAAACACCAGCAGGGGATGTGGTTGGCAGCACTGAAAAAGCAAAGGACTCTATGAGTCACTCTGACACTAATTCTGAATGGTATCATGCTTCCATTTTGTTGTACAGGGTATTTATACAGCATTTGTTACTGTCTAATACATACATACACATGTATATATTTAATATATATATACAAATATGTACGTTCTTTACCTAAATAATATAACATTACAAACATTAGAAATACAGAATAGAAAAAATATGAAATAGAAAATTACATGCATTATCTCACTATTCTAGCTATTTAATTTACCATTTTTCACATGCATGTTTTTTAAACATAGCTGTAATCAGAGGGTACATATAATAATATGGAATACTTTGCTTAACATATTAAAGATAGTTCTATGCTGCTAGATATCTTCATAAACATTGATTTTCAGAGCAATGAAATTGACTGAGTAGGTATTTACTTCATCTTATTTTTTACTATTTAGGATTTTGCCGAATTTGTCTTTTCACAAATAATAGCAACAGTAATACACTGTTTTTAAATTTTATCAAATCTCATAAGGTGTTATTAGTTCCATTTTATAAATAAGGAAATGTATACTCAGAGGTTAAGTGACTTGCTTAAGGTCATAGCCAATTAATGGCCAAGTAAGTACTGAATCAGGTCTGCCTGGTTCCAAAGGAAACCCTTTTCTGCTACTTTTCTGCTAAAATAAATCTTTATGCTTTTTCTATATTTTCAGTGTTTATCATAGATTTCCAAAAGTGGAATTATTGGCATAAAAAGTATAAATATTTTAAAAGCATTTTCTATATACTCAAGATTATTTTCCATGAAGGAGGTATTGATTTACAATAACACCATCCCAAGACTTTTTACGTAAGGAAATTAATTTGAGGTAGAGAAAAAGAGGTCACATCAATGAGTGACAAAGGAAAATATGTCTAATGTAAGTAAAGCATCTGTAATCATCTATCTTCTGTAACACAGAGCTTTCTGCTTTGAAGATGTGATGGTGGAAAGTGTTCTCTATCTCTGGATCTGAATAGGTACATATAAAATGTTATACGCAAACAATGAATCATGGAACACTACATCAAAAACTAATGATGTAATGTACGGTGATTAACATAACATAATAAAAAAAGTATATGATAATACAAAAAAAAATTCTTAGGAATTACAAATGTGTACAGGACCTAGCATATGGTAGGTGCTTCATGAAGATTCAGTTAAAAGGAATTGACATGGACTTCTGGCTCCCGATGAGAATGTGGAAAGCTGGAAAGAGTGTCACCCCTACCCTAGCAACAGAAAAAGCTGAATAATCTACAAAATCATAACTTTTACTGAACCCAGAGAGAGGTCTCAAGGCAACCACCTAGCCTGATGTCTGAAGAAAGATAAACATCTGCAAGGAGAGATGGAACATGAGCACAGGCTTACCTGTGGCTGCAGGGGAAAGGCAAGGTCATCATAGAAGGTGGTATAAAGAATTCAGCTAAATTTTTAAAGAACTGCTAAAGGCCAGGTATGGGCTAGTGTGACAGTACAATACCCTTGGGAGCTAGCCATAGATATAAGAGGAATTTATACACACTCACAGGCTTTTCTCCATGGATTTACAGTACTGACCTAGTAGAGAGGAGAAGCCATTGCAGTAGGAAAAACATGAAACCATGTCCAATTCTTTTCTCCCTAAAGAATAAGAGCCCTGAGCTTTAAGGGAAAGGCAGCAAACTGTTCCCCGCAGGGCATAGAGGAAGACCTACTGCAGCTGGGGAAATGTAAAAAATAATAATAATAATTCCTCTACTTCTGGGAAGGGGCAGGAATTAGTCTTGGGCCCAGACCATTAAGAAATATCCTACCACTAGCAGAGGGAAAGAATAACTAAGAAAGTCCCACTTCCATGACCCAGAGGCACAGGATCTGCTTAAGGCTGAGGTTGAATCAAGAAAACAGAGAACTCCTCCCTGTCCCACACCAGAAAGAAAACAGAGAACTCCTCCCTGTCCCAGACTAACAAGCACTTAATAAGAAGCAATACCAGCATACCATTAGGGAGGCACAGGAGCATGAAGAATCTCTTTGAAGCACAGATGCACAGGGGAGGTCCAAAGCTGAGGGTAGAGCAGGAAAATGGAGAACCCCACCACCATGCTAAGCACATGGTAACAGAGGAACTTGAACCTGGTGATGAACTGAGGGTAACCATAGCAACAACATAACCCAAACATAGCTCATCTTATTAGATTGACTTAACCTCCCATATTAATGACCTAGAAGAAGAAGAGTGCCTATTTCAAGGCATAAATACTATTTACTTCAATCTCTACTGTTCTACCAGCAATGTCTGGCATTCAAACAAACATTTTGAGAAACAAATAATCAAGCAAAAAAAAAAAAAAAGCTCACTCTCAAGAGACAAAGCAATCAATATAACCAGCCTTAGAGATGACTTGGATATTCAAAGTATGAGACAGAAAATATAACACAACTATAATTGATACATGAAAGGTTTTAGTGAAAAATATGGAAAACATGCATGAACAAGTGGAGATTTCAGCAGTGATGTTAACTATAAAAGTCAAGTGAAAATGCTAGAAATGAAAAACAGTAAAAGAGCTAAAAAATGCCTTTGACAGTCTCATCAGTTGGCTCAAAAAAGTTGAGAAAGGACTCAGTAAAACTGAAGATAGGAAATAATGGATCCAAAGTGAAACACAAAGAGGAAAGAGAATAAAAGCAAATAAACACATGAACACATACACACACACATAAGAAACAGAATAGAGAATCCAAGAGCTGTGAGTTAATATCAAATGGCCTAACAAATATAAAATCAGTTTCCCACAAGGAGAAGAAAGAGAATAAAGCAAAAAAAAAAAAAAATTGAAGAGATAAAGGTCAAGAATTTCCCACCCAAAATAAAATATGTCAAATTACATCTCCAAGAAGTTCAGAGAACCCCAAGGATGATAAATAGCCCACCAAAGACACACACACACACACACACACACACAAAACCAAACAAAAACCCTAGACATTTCATATTTAAATGGCTAAAAAATAAAGTTAAAGAGAAAAGTCTTAAAATCAGTAAGAAGAAAAATACAAAGGAGCAAAGATAGGAATGACAGTAGACTTCATAAACTATGCAAGCCAGAAGACAAAAGAGTGGTATTTTTAAAGTGCTGAAAGAAAAATATAAAGTATCAATATAAAATTCTATATCCAGTGTAAATATATTTCAAAAATGAAGAAATGAGGGATTTTTACACAAACCGAGGCAGAGAATTCATTACCAGAAGCTCTGCACTATATGTAACATTACAGAAAATTCTTCAGGCTTAAGAAGTATAGAAATTTGGATTTGCCCAAAGAAACTAAAATTCCAGGAATGGATTCAAATGAATAAAAAATAATTTTTTCTTCTTTTTAATTGCTCTAAAAGATAATTAACTAAATAAAAAGTAATAGTATCAAGTATAGGGAACAAAGTAATAGTATTGTGGGTTTATATCACACATAAAGATAAAATAAATAACAAATATAACCATACTACACAAGCTGAGTCAGCACACAGTGAAGTATTACTTGAAGAATACTATTTGAAGGTATACTGTGTATTTTAAAATGTATGTTGGAAAAATTTTGATTCTGGTGATAGTTACATGACTAAATGACTACATGACTAGTCCAAACTCATAGAATTGTATATTTAAAAGGGCAAATTTTATCAAATGTAAACTATACCTCAATAAACCCTAGTTTAAAAAAAAGGAATTACCATGCACAACTCACCTTTTACCCTCTTGACTTTTCTTCTTTTTATGGCACCACAGTTCTGATGACTGACGATGAGAAACCATCTTTTTGTGTTATCTAACCTTACCTTTACTTTTTACCTCATATGACTGTTTTTATTCCTAAAATCTGGTGATGGAGCGAGCTGTATTCCTTCAAATAAAAAATACAGAAGCACACACGCACACTTAAACACACACACACACACACACACACACACACACACACACTCCTCAGGATTTAAAATGGGTACGAAGTCATAGAGATTGTAAACATAACAAAGAAGTGAAGAACTTCTATGTATGTAGGCGTACGTATCTATGTATATGGTAGCAAAATTCACCTACATCACACAATTGTTAACTAATTATTAAGCCTGAAACGCACATGAGGTAGCATAAACAACATATTTGCATTTGTATCACATCACTGTCTACAGCTTATTGATTCTGTTAAAAGGTAAAATCAAAATGGTTTTAAAAAAGTGTCATGGCTATGGTGAGCGCTGTGAATTGTGTAAGACTGTTGAATCACAGACCTGTACCTCTGAAACAAATAATTCATTATATGTTAAAAAAAAAAAGAAGATAGCAGGAAAGGAAAAATTAGAGGGGGGGGGGAATCAGAGGGGCAGACGAACCATGAGAGACTATGGACTCTGAGAAACAAACTGAGGGTTCTAGAGGGGAGGGGGGTGGGAGGATGGGTTAGCCTGGTGATGGGTATTAAAGAGGGCACGTACTGCATGGAGCACTGGGTGTTATACGTAAACAATGAATCATAGAACACTACATCAAAAACTAATGATGTCATGTATGGTCATTAACATAACATAATAAAATAAAAAAATAAATAGTACCCCCCCAAAAAAAATAAAAAATAAAAAAGTGTCATGAATATTGGCATTCTCTCTGTTCCCTATACTCACAGGTTCTTTCTGCTTTTAGGAACCTTCCACAGTGCTACGTTTACTACTCAGCTTTGGTGCTATAGGTACTTCTGTGCAAATTTTCAAGATCTCCCCTACCCCAACTTAGGTACATGAATTTTTTTTTAAAGCCCCTTCTAGGCAGATGCAACCTAAAGGTACAAGGCTTGGCAAGCAGAGGGCAACCTTGTCTAAACTAGAGAGAAGCCCCTTCCACTGGACCTATACCAGGACACCTCTATACAACCCAGTGTAGAGGACCTGTGGTTAGTCTACAGTAAAGATCAGCCTAGAGAGACTGATTTGGTTTTTGAGGGACAGGCTTGAGGAAAAGGAACACTGCATTTGTACAGAACCTCATAAAAGACAGAAAATGTCTAATCCCCATACTAGAGAGTGGGGGAAGGTGATGAAGGTGATAGGGCCTTTAAAGTAACCCCGTCTCCAAGCCAGCCCTCAAGAGTATCCCTGCTTTACCTAGAATGCATCAACATTGTCCTCAACAACCACACAAGGAATATATTATAGCTGCAAATATACAGTTATGTGTATGCTTACATATATAGTATATGTGCCTCTCCCAGTCCTTCCCAAACACATACACACATTTAATCACTTACACATTTCTAGACCATAAGCCCTGGAAGAACAGAGATCATCTGTTTTGGTCATCACTTTATCTCCAGAGACTATGACAGTGCTCAGCACATACTTTGTGTGTAATAAATAATCATTAAATAAATGCAGAGTTTTTCTTGTTAGATTATTTGGCTAACTCGGTCACACACATGTGCACACACATACACACAGTATGATATAAAATGTTGTGGAAATGTTCATTTTTGTAAAATTCAGTTTAAAAGTTGAATGTAATTTGAATGGTATGGATGTATAACATAAAACAAATATTTTTATTTAGGTATATCTTATTTGAATTAATTCCCTTTTCTGTTGATTATTTTATTAATTTTCTGCTAATAATTTTTAGATCTTATGTTTGGTCTGTTGGTTCGCTATAGATTTCCAATCCATTTCTTCTGTAATAATTTCTCACAGATATCACTGAGCTATCTTAATTTGATTTATCTCTCAGAGTGAAATGTTTTTGTCATTATTTGTTCTGCAATGTAGGGTTTTCACTTGCAATCATTGTTATTAGAAAATGAAGAACCAATACATAATCTAACTCCACTTACCAAATAGATCCTGCCATAAGTACCAAGGCCAATGGTTTTATCCAGTGAGAATATTCCAGTTGGATCCTGCAAAAATGTAGAACAAAAATTGTCAATCTTCTTGGAAAAGTAGGCAAGTATTCAACTATCTATAATTGTATCTCCAATCTGCCTTGCTTCCTTAGAATTTCCACAGGAGGAACCTAAATGTCATTTACCAAATGAATAAACATGTCACAATTTTCCTGGACAGAGTATAGTCATTTATGGAAAAGAAACAATGACATGAACATTAAGCAGTTGTATAACAAATGATTACAAACCTGTAAAATGCATACAATTATGTCTAGTTGAAGCATATTCATAATGCAATTAGAACAATTATTGAAATAGAAATATATTTATCTACTTGGAATTGACACTCTTTTAAAATTTATTTTTGAGTACTAACCAGACAGGCAGAAAGTTTAGCATACAGCAATGATGAGTAGAGATGTTGGATACAAAGTCTGGACAGTTCATTCACATAACAGTAATTCTTGAGAAAAAAAATATCACCTCTAAATATGAGTAACAGAAGATGTGGTGTGTGGATACACACACACACACACACACACACACACACACACACAATGAGCATATTACTCAGCCATTAAAAAGAATGAGATCTTGCCATTTTCAACAACATGGATGGACCCAGAGAGTATCATGCTAAGTGAAATAAGTCAGAGAGAGAAAGACAAATACCATATAATATCACTCATATATGGAACTTAAGAAACAAAACAAATGAACAAAAAGAAAAAAAGAGACAAACAAAAAAACAGACTTAAATACAGAGAACAAACGGATGGTTATCAGAAGGCCAGTGTGGGGGGGGGCATAGGTAAAGTAGGTGAAGGGGATTAAGAGTACACTTATCATGATGAGCACAGAGTGATGTATAGAATTATTGAATCACCATATTGCACACCTGGAACTAACATAACACTGTATGTTAATTATACTTCAATAAATAAATAAATAAATAAATAAATAAATAAAATGCCCCCCAAAAGAATATGCACAGTGTCTTGAACCATGATAAGTCAATAAAATCAGATTTTCTTTAAAAATTAAAAAATATATATATGAGGGCACCTGGGTGGCTCAGTCGGTTAAGGGTCTGCCTTCTGCTCAGGTCATGATCCCAGAGTCCTGGGATCGAGTCCCACATCGGGCTCACTGCTCAGTGGAGAGCCTGCTTCTCCCTCTCCCTCTGCCTGCCACTCCCCCTGCTTGTGCTCTCTCTCTCTCTCTTTCTCTGTCAAATAAATAAATAAAATCTTTATATATATATATATATATATATATATATATATATATATATATATGAATAACAAAGCAAGAGCTTGGCATTAAAACACAGCAGGTTTTTTTTTTTTTTTAACTAGACAGTTGGGGGATTTGTTTATTTTTAAGTTAATTTTTGCATTACCTGAATACCTTTTCATGGCACAAATTCCCTGATGATATTTTCTGTATCTTAACCCCGAATGTGGCATTATAGGAGACAAATAAAGATGTTTGTGGACAGATTCCTAAGATTTCCATATTGCCTCTTTACCTTTACTATGGATATCCCTTTCTTATTCACCACAAAACATGGTTTCTTGAATTTTATCACTACTTAAACTTTTAGTTTAGCATCTTATTTTGCTATATTAGCAAAACCAAAATGAGGTACAAGTAGATGCCAGTTTATACACAAAGTGGTAGGATCATTGGCAAATCCTTAGAGATTTGCATGCCTTATATAGAAGGCACATTCTATAAACACAAACTTCGTTTAACCTTGTTTGAAACATTTTTATCATTGTGACAAATGTGAGCTAAACAGAAGAACTATTGAGGATATGCAATGTATATGAATGAAATAATGGATTTCTTAAAACTGTCAGGGCATATGTGTAATCTAACAAAACTGTCATAGGAAAATGACACAGCTCTGGGATTACTTCAGTCAATAAGTATTCAACTGGACAGAGTCAGGAGACTGGAGGTTTAGCCCCAGCTCTACTATTAATTAACTATATGACTCTGGAGGAGTTATTTACTCTTTCTGGGACTTAGTTTTCACACATATAAAATGAACGTTTTGTGTTAGGCTATTTTCTAGCTTTAAAATTCTATAGGAAAAAAATCAGATTCTAATGTCCTAAAATCCCAATTGGATTCGATATGAACACTGTTAGAGAAACAGCAGCCTACTTTCTTAAAGTCATCATCAATGTCACAATATGCACTCTATTATTATAACCAAATAGTTCAGGGAACATAATCCCAATGAAAATATAAAAGTTATTTAAAATGATAATTTTGAGAATTTAAGAAAAATAAAAATAAATTGTTACAGTGGTCTTGATATTAAGCATATCATTGTTATTGTAACTCATTGAAAAATTTATGGAAGAAAAGTTAACCAACAAAGGAGTTGCTAAGGTTTGGCTTAAAGACTTTATCACTTTAGCATATTTCTTTGAAGGATATTATTAAGGGATTCATATTAGACATTATTAATTCTGGAGGAACAACCTCTGGCCACATGTCAAAAGAATCAAATGTGTTAGCTGATTCCTATCAGTAATCCATTCTTTGTTATAGTTAAGGCTACATTTTAGCTGAATAAAATACCACGTATTAGAGAATTACTATATTATATGAACAACTATATTTCTGAATCTTTAGCACAAAAGTCCTAAATGTCTTTAAGCCTTTTTCTAGCCTTCAAAAGTATAATACTTTACTCATATTTGAACTCAGGTATTTAATTACTAGATCAAAAAAAACCAAAGAAATGGACAGGGATAATAAAATACCTGTGGAATTCTTGGAGGCCTTATTTTATCTGTATTCATTGTTTGTTGTTTGGAAATGTTGTTTGGAAATGCTTTCCTGCTCACAAATGACCAAAACATCGTAATTCTCCTCATGCTCACATTTAAAAAAAGAATGTTATAAAAAATTTTCTTCTGTTCTTAAAGACAGCTCAATTTAGTATTCATCTTTACTAAGAGTACTTTTTTCCTTAGTTTTATGCAATATTTTTGTTCCCCATCTCCACACTAGTATCTTTCAAGACTAAATGATTTTCAGACTGGGAAACAAGGGGAGAGGAACTGTGCTAATTATTAGTAGGGTACTATTACCCAATTTCTTATATCAGACTTTCCACTGAATGATAGAGAAAGTTTATTCTGGGCTCCCAATGAAGGAAACGTTGAAAAAGAATCTTTTTTTTTTTTTGTATCTGTGAAATTAAAAAGTCCACATCAGAGGGGTCTCCATAATTACTTGGTCCTCTTCTCTGCCCTGCCACTCTGAGATAAGAAAACCAGCAGAGGAAAGGTCTTTATATCTATGCCTGCTACAATAATTTGAAGATTATTTGACAGTTTCATATGCTTTGGTGTTCTATTTAGTTAAAAATGGTCAGTAAACAAGAAACCCTACTTTATAGAAGCCTTTCTCAAAGGAAATTATAAAAATTCTAAGTCTTAAAACATTTTTGAACCATAAAATGCTGGGCGAACACTTTACACCTTTGTTATATTTTCTAGGTACCTAAATAAAATATCTCCTGCAACTTAAAAGTCTTAGTCTGGTTATTCCCTGAAACCCAAAATATTCAGGAGTTGTTTCTGTCTTCTGAATTCAAGGAGGCGGGGGAGGAATGAGTACCTTGATGGACAATTTTATTAAGGATAGGGGTGGGGGGTAACAGGAAGAAAAAGAACCACTAGAAGGCAGTGTTTACTGGTCATGGAGGAGACTCAAAAGCAGAGGCTTATCAACAGAACCAAATATAGCAGAAATTAAGAACAAAAAGGAACTGATAAGTGGTCAATATGGGTAGCAATACATTTTAGATTTAGGGCAATAAAGAAAGAGAACTAGGGAACATAAGCCATTATTCAGACAGCTAAAGGAAGGGAAAAGATTGCACAGCACCTAGAAGGAATAGCAGAGGCTCTTCTTTTTTTGTTTTAAATATTAGAAATAGAGATTTTATGAAAAGTTTATGAAGAGAAAAACCTGAAAATGACATATATAACACAGTAAGTGCCAGAGTGAGTTTCAGAGATAGTTGGACGAATGGGATTCACAATTCAAGTGGAAAATTTAGAAAGGAAAAATCTCTTCCTCAAGACCAGTGTTTCTCAAACTATTGACTGTAGAGACTCTCCCTACTTGAGAATCATCTGGAGAATCTTGTTTAAAATACAGATTACTTGGGGCAGCTGGCTGGCTCAGTCGGAGCAGCATGCAACTCTTGATCTTGGGGTTGTAAGTTCAAGCCCCACATTAGGTTTAGAGATTACTTAAGAATAAAATAATCTTAATAAAATACAGATACCTTGTCCCTACCATGGAATTATGAAATCAGAATTTCTGAAGATGGGTCCCAAGATCCCCCAAATGATTCTTGTGCATTATTCTTGTGCATTAATGTAAAACCCACTGCTCTACAAATTGGGTGAAAAAAGACTGAGAAAATAGATTGAAGTACCATGTCATGCTGAGGTGATGCTTGAAATACATAATGGAGGACATGCTGAAAGTTTCAATACTTGTGGACTAGAAGGTAAAACTGCTTCAAAACAGGGGGCTAAGGTACTTGGTAAAGTGGGAAGGTTCTCATGACTGAGTATGGAAAGCAGGCTTGGTCTGGGTGGTGGAAGACTGGGAGAGCTGACAGTTATATTTAAATATAAACCTAATGTAATTCAAATATAGTTTTTGGATCATGTGCTATTTCAGATCACCTCTGCCACTACTGTCCTCCAGGCCTGTCTAATCCTGACCCCAATATAGATTAGGACTACACATGGCAGTGTCAAATACCAAGGCCACAGCCATGAGGAATGTCATAACCATACTGGGCACAGAAGGCAAAGGAGACTATCATAGTGAAAGACATGCCAGATTTGGAGATGAAGAAATAGTTTCCAGTCCCAAGGATTGAGTGACATAGGCATACTAGAGGAAAAAATTAATATATATATAATATTAATTTTATATATATTAGTATATATATATACACTTTATATATATGGGGGGGGAGGGAGACACACACACACACCCAGGTATTGCTGGCAGGCAAGGTGAAAATAATACTACCTATGTGTGTGCACAAACACAAAAAGAGAAAAGGCTTTGCAATTCTCTTTTCAAAAAGGAAGCACAAACCACAAATCTCTGTACTTTCTTTTTTTGTTTTGTCACCTGTAGGAGATATTTATTCAATAGTAAATCAGAAAAAAATTACAGTACCTCTTAATTAAATATGGCTGACCTGTCATTTCCTGGTTCCTATGTTGGCTCTCTTATTTTGTCTCTAACTTTAAGGCATTATGCAAAAAAGGTTAAACAATTCCCTCCCCCCCCCTCTTGCTTCCCCAGCTTTCACTCTTGCTTACTATTTTACGTTTAAAAATAATATCTATCTAATAACAAAAATACCAAATAACCTTCCACCACTTTCTTTAAATCCAAATTTGCACAGCCAAGGCTGACCACTCCCAAGGGTCCTTGCCTTGTGGTCATTTAGCTGGCCAGCCCCACAAAGGACATAATATATCAATCTTAAACTAAACCCATATTTAATTATTTTAAAATTTGCAAGATTATGTTTTGCTCAGTGTGAAACACCAAAGTCTGAATCTCCCCTCATTATCTGGCTATTGCCAAATTGGTATATTTGGTGTTGATTGATGCCAACTTTCTGACCTTCATATATTATGAGGATAATTATATTGAAGATAATTATCATAAGAGATCCCACCATAAGCAGATTTCTTTGCTTTATCATCTACTTTGCATCAAAATGCAAACTTCCAACCAGCTAGCTTCGATGTCTTTTTGACCTCTTCATTTACTTTTACTTCCTCAGAAACTCAGGAAATAAGTCAAATGCAAAGAAATCTCAAATCATTAAAATATATCTCAGTGACCAAAGCAACTTGAACTTTTTGCATCTCTAAAATTTAGACGGTAAGGAAATTCTAAAGGGAGTACTACCCTTCTGCTAGATTTCTTAGGGTTTAGACCTGGATGTTTGGGGAGAAGGGAGAATTAGGCATAGTTTTTTCAAATATTCATAATTTGCTATGAAGACCTCCACAATGAAATCCTGCATAATAGAAATTTAGAAATTGTTCAAAGCTGAGGACTTAATGAGACTTTCGTGAAATTTTGTTTTCTCCCTATTCCTACATTAAAAACCAACCTCATCTTTCTCCCCTCCACACCCCTACAAAACCCCAGAAAACTAATATCCCACTGAACTGCAGTGTAAAGATTGCAGCCTTTCCCCTTATCTCCTCAGCTCTCACCAAGTTCTTATGTCCCAGGGCCATGACCGGGTCAGTTAGTCTGGGCCATTTTCCCCCATTTTTTTGTGGCAATAAAACTTTTTTCCCCCTTGGGTTTGGAATTCCCTGCTCTATCATTTCTATGAGGTCTTTCCCATTCCTCTCTTTAGTCAATTTTAGAAAAAAAAATGGTTATTTCAGTTTGCTTATTTGTGGTTTCACATATTTGCCCTAGTTTGCTTTTTTTCCTCTTTCCCCCACCCTACATAGAGACTGTTGGAGATGGGTGGTAACATTTTATTCGTTGGTTTTACACTTTTACTTGGGAGTAAACCTAGTAGAAATATGAAAATTCTGCTCAGAAAGGAAACCACCAATTGAGGCCTTCACATCCCAGAAATCTCATATATGCAAGGTGAAAAAAGATCTAACTTTTAAAAAGTTTGTAGATTTATTTTATAAAGCTGTATCAATAACAACAATGCTAATATATGCAATTTAACATGTCAATATTGAAGTTCCTTTTTTGTAAGG
The DNA here is from genome assembly GCF_004348235.1 of Phoca vitulina. Taxonomy (NCBI): domain Eukaryota; kingdom Metazoa; phylum Chordata; class Mammalia; order Carnivora; family Phocidae; genus Phoca; species Phoca vitulina. The sequence goes on from NW_022589806.1 coordinate 206,587, forward strand.
CTGAGCACAATTTGCTAAAATGTTACCCACGTGCATCACTTCCTCCTCTACACCATTCTAGTGTAAAATTATATAGGTGAGGCTTGTGGAATGCCCCATTTTTGATAAGGACAGGTGCCTGCCTTCATCAAGAACACAATCTTTAAATGCCAAATATGTATAAAATTAAAGCACCGCGACTTTGAATAGTCCTATAACCTCAAGGTTAATATTTAGCTTTTCCCAAAGCAAGCAGGCCACTGCCCTGAACTATAGTTGCCTGGCGATCATTCCAGCACGGTGCATGCTTATTCCCTTTCAGAGTCCAGGGGCCCTTTGCATTCAAGAGAGGGTGCGAGTGAAATGCCAATCTAAAAAGGGAACTTAAAGAACGGAGCTGGGTGGGATCCAATATCTGCCAGAAACCAGATGCCAATGAAATAAACGCCACTGCTAAAATAATAAGTCTACTAATAACGACAGCGATAATAGCTCACCAATCAATTACAATTCTGGAGGAAAGCCGGGCATTCAGAAAAAAGAGAATCCACAAACGAAAACCATGAGAAAAAGTTAATTCTGGTTAGTTAGTGAGCGCAATATTTTCTTTTTTAAATTGGGGTGTGCAGAATCCACTTCTTCCCTAAGCGGCGTCGAGTGCTTTTGCTCCTGCAATACTAAATCGGGAACAGTGCCCTAGCAGAATAAGGTTTTAGAAAGCGCCATTACAAAGTGAGAGAAGTGAGACTCCAACGTTTTAATTTTCTAGCCCGCTGTCACCTAGAGGTAAAGGGAACTCCGGGAGTGGGCATCTCCTTTGGCAAAAGAAGCAAAAGACAGGGCGGCGGGGTGACAGGGAAGAGTGCTCTCAGGAAGCCACGCGTCGTCGTGCTCTTTGGCCTCTCCTCGAGCCCCGCAAGAACAGGTACCCGAGCACCGATAGACAAAACGGGCCACATTTAGAAAATGTCCCGTAGTTTAGGGCCCGCACCACTTCCACCTCTTCTCTCTCCCCCACCCCCGTCCCTTCGCCTTTTCATGAGTTTGGCGTGGCCCGGGTGCCTGGGGGGCGCCTTTTCGGCGAGCCGGCTCCCGGGTCCCTTCCCGCACCCGCGGCCCCGTCGAAGTCCTGTCCTAGCCCAGCTTGCGGATGTCCCTCTCCTACCCCAGTGCTCAGAACCCGCAGAAAAGAGCACTTCGGAGGCGATGGGCGTCCTCTACTCACCGGCAAGTGGCCCAGATCCGTAACTTCCTTGTCCCTCCAACCCCCAGGTCCCGCCATGGCTTCGAGCCGATCGAAAGCGGGCGACTGAGTTAGGCACGCTCGGGTAGTCTGAGGTGGAATCGGACAAGAAGTTGAAAAGGGAGAGGACGGGGAAAGGAACAGGGGACCGGGGTTTGTGGCTTGGGAGACAGAGGAGGGGAAAGTGGAGGGAAAGAGTTAGGAGTGGAGGGAAGTTGGAGTTTGAGAGGCGGGAAAGCAAGTTTGGCTAAGGCGAGAGACGAGCCTGAGCGTCTGTCCTGGAGACCAAGAAGTTTAGAGGGGTGCTCCACGGGCAAGAGCGCAGTGTCTGCTCCGGCAGGGTGCGCCTCTTTCAGGGTGGGGAGGGGGGCGGTACAAGGAGGGGGGCCCCCCCGGGAGCAGCTCGAAGAGGATTGGTGCAGCGTCACGTCGCCAGGTGGGCAGCCGCGCGGCGGGGAGGCGGGCTGGGAGGGGGGAGCACTGGCCGAGGGAGGTGCTGAAGGACTATAACGGTTTGCTAGCCGGCCCCGTGCGGCCTCCCCCGCCTGCACGCCCCCTCCCACATCCACCGCTGCGCCCGCCGCCCCCGCCCCGGCTGGCGAGTGTTCCACAGGAAACTTTTTCGAGGCAGCTGCCAGCCCCGGAAAACCGGTCCCGCTCCGCGCCGCTCCCAGTCTGGGCCTCACAGCTCTGTCACAGTCCAAACAGCCCGCGCCCTCGTCTCTCCATGAAACACTTGTGCCTTTTCTAGTTGTCTCTTTTCTCTTTCTGCTCCTCTGATTTTATTGCTTCGTTTACTCAAAGACCCATCAAGTTAGATGAGGAAATGACTTGGCACTGAGTTAGGGATCAGACATAGGGGAGCCCCTGTGCCGATGGGGAGAGAGCACCAAGTGCGCCGCAGGGCTACCACAGCTCGGCCTTCGAAGCCACTGTATGAGGGCAGTGCGGCATGGACAGGGCCGCCGCGATGTCCCCTTGAGGCGGGCCGCATCTTTTCTGGCCCGGAGCTAGTTGGTACCAGGCCTGGGCTGCTCAGTCGGAACCGCACCTGTCCACAGGTGCTGCAAGTTAAGAGAGACTGAGTTTCTGAAGCCCCAGCTGCCCCGTTCCTAAGTGCAGTTTGCTGCGTTCAAAGAGCACAGAGAAAGTTCCTGCGAATTTCCCAGTCTCCAGCTCTAGGGCCCGGTTTCATTCATTCGCTCATTCGTTGTAAAATGTTTCTGAGCGCCCAGGCTCTTCGCCTCCGTTTCCCCCACAACCCGCAGGGGATCTGACACACGTTTTAAAAGAATCTGACAACGGGATTTAGCCTTAAGAAGTAAGGCGCCTCTTGAAGAGTTTATGGGAAAGGGATTCGGTACGTAAAACTAACCGCATTCTAAGCTCTTGCACTGCAAAGAGCACTTTAGAAAATGTCCCGAAGCTGCTTACTTTCCCCGGAGCTTACAGACTGCGTTCGCGCACCGGCACTCTGGGGTTGGAACGCAATGTGGGGGGTTTGTTTCCTGTTTCTTTTTTAATTAAGAAATTTCTGCCTCCTCTAGGAAGATTCACACGGATAATTCTTCCTACCGACCCGAAGCTCACCATTTCTGACACACACTTCTAACTTTTGTAATTATTCTCTATATATTGGTGGATTTTGTTTCTTTCGTGTCTGTTTCAAGTTCGGAGTTTGACCTCTTTACATTCCTTAACCTCCGAGCCCCAGTGAGCTCTGTAATGGCCACAGCCTGTCTGAGGAACGGGGTCTCGCGAAATAAATTCTCTGTTAACGGGTGCGGAGAAAACCAACTTCCACCCCCCCCAAAAAAGAAACTCGGGTGTTCTGGATCGAATTTTAATGTTAATTCAAATATGATGTAAACCATACAGAAATTGCATTTTCCAAGAATCCAAATCTTGACAACTACACCCCACAAGATCTTACCCTTCTAAAACATAGTTTAAGAATTCCTGGGTGATTAGAAAAACTTCTGGATGTTGCTAAATATGAGCCTGAAAACAGCAATTCATGGCTAGAGATGGGCAGGTGCGCTAGTTAATAGAAAGTTACACTTTTGTATACATATCTAGTTTTCAGAAAGCAAAACACGGAGTCAAGAAATAGAATATTTAAAGGCACTCTTCAGAGAATCTTTGCTAAAGGGAAGAAGGGTTCATAAGTTAAGACTTTTTTTTTTTTTTTTTTTTTTTCCTGATAATGCGGTTTGCTGAAGGTAGGATGTGGGGAAATGCCCCGTGGCCCCCGATGGCAGAGACTGTTTTAGCCTGTCTAAAGAGACAAGTCCAGACCAGGCAAAAGAATCCAGGCTAGATCATTGGGCTCTCTAGTTGCAAGGCTCCCTGGGAGGCTAGCGGCTTCATGACTCCATAGGGATTAGCCACATCCCCGGGTGGACCCCCGTGGGAGGGGGGGAATCTAGGTGTTTGACCAGAACATGACAGAGAACCTACACATTTTTTAAGTTATTATTATTTTCAAGGAAAAATGAGGCATGGAAGAGCATGGAAACTTTGCCTTGTAAGCTGGCATTATGGGCATTTTTGTGGCCAACTTGGGGAAGGTCAGCCTAGCTAACAGACCAGAAGGCAAATAGGTGGCCCCCAAGCATGAGGCTTAACCCTGGGAGAAACCTTGAAATAGGGCACTTGTTTTCCAACTTCAGGACTTCTTTTCTCCTCACTCCATAAGCATCACTTCCCCTTCCCCTTTCAAGATGTTCTTTTTTCTTTCTTTCCTGACCTCAAACTACATAAAAAACAACCCTAGTCCATTCAGGGTTGGAACTTGTCAGGTTGTGTTTTACCCAGAAATAATTTAGCTGCCAATACCATCCATATGCCCCATATTTATTACATCTCTTTCTCTTCCAATCCATTCTGTTATCTTAAGGCACTGAAAGCTTTGTAACTTTTGATTGTTGGTATTTTTTAATAGTTAAAGTGCATTGAATGCTTGCTATATGTTCTGGACTAAGTGTTTTGTATATACTATCTCATTTAATTTTGTTGAAAATTCTTCCAGGTTTTTAATTATCTCGATTTCATTGGCAAGGAAATTGAGGCACAGAGAGATGAAGTAACTTTCCTAAAGCCCCTCAGCTAGAAATTGGAGGATCCTGGCTTCCAACTCAGGCAGTCTGACTCCAGAGCCCACTTGTCAATGACTGAAGGGCTGGTGCATATTTTGAGACTGTGTGAAGAGGAGCCAAATTCAAAAAAGCCTCGGGTAAGTGAGATCAGATGACATTAACCCTAGGCCCATGAGCTATCCAGTTCCCCTTTCCCCCCTTCAGCCTTCAAGCCCTCCTAACAGAAATAACAAGGGCTTTTATAAAAAGAAATGGAATCCAGTTATAGCCCAAGAGTAACTAGTGACCTGCCTAAGCAGAGATTACCAAGTGGGTCACCTCACGGGAAAAAAATCATGGATTTCAAGCTTAAGAAACTTCCAGAGGAAAAAAATCCCGGCAATTTTCAATGCTTGGAAAATATTAAAATCCATACCTATTCCTTCCAGGGATTTTTTTTGGCTGAGAGCAAACTCTACTCAGTGAAGTCTTGAAGGAGGCTGTGTTTGTGAGCAATCGTGCTTAGCAGACCTGAGGTGCTAAATGGCAAGGTTATAGCCAGTTAGCTTAGTTGGTAGGAATACTATAGACATGGTGCCAAGGGTATGGGCTTTATCCCCCAGAGGGTCAGTGTGCATCTCTCCATTCTTTAGCCCTTGATAACACCTCCCCTCTGACCAACCAGTGATGCCTTTTGGGAAAAGCAACTCTAAAATCAATACTTCATCTTTGCATACAAATAACTGCATATTCATTTTTTTTCATGTAAGTTGCTAGTCACCATGATCTGGAGAAAGTATATTGCAAGAACACATGTGTGTTATAAAATATATAGATTCAAAAGATTCTAGACTGCATTTTCTTCTTTTTTTCATTTATACATTTATAACTGGCAATATATATGTTAATAGACACTTTAAAAATGAATCTCATAAAATGCTTTATTAACCATCTATTAAGCATTTAAACACACAAAAAGATCTGTCATTTATTGTTTTTTCTCTACTCTGACACCTCATGTATGAAAATGAGTATGTTGCCAACTTCTGTTAAGACAAATTTGCTGTCTACAATTATTGGTCTTGGGTGGGACTGTGAAATAAGGTTATATAGCAATCTTCTTGAAAAAATACTTTCAAACACTTGTGCTTGCAAGCACTGAAGATCCAGTATCTCCCAGTATACTTGGGAGGGGCTGGGCCAGCATATCTGAAAGCGTCTCAGGAAGTGCTTGTTGAGGGAGGAAACCTCTTTGGGAGCCACTGGGTTAATGGACCTTCTTAAAGTTTTCTTTCTTTTTTATGGAGACACCTCTGCAACTGTAGGATTTCTGCCACAATCCCCAACACTCTTGCGACCACTCCTTTTGATTTTTTCCTACGTGCCACTCCTCTGGGGACAAAGCAAAAAGCCACCTGATGTTTCTCAGGCTAAAGGTCATGAAATGTGCCTTCTGACCATAGTTTGCAAAGCTTCTGTCACTTGTTATGGAATGCTCTTAAGCTCGGCATGATTTGAGCTATGCTTGTTTCTAAAATGAGGCCCTGGAAATCTGATCCTAACTGAACACGGGTCTCGTTGCTATTGAAAACTGGAATGCTACTCTAAAAAAAAAAAAAAAAAAAAAAGACAATTGTTTTATAAAGAGAACTAAAACAAGGAAATTAAGCCCAAAACTCAGATAAATTTCTGAAGTTGGTCATGAGGCTTCCTTTTGTTTTTGTCTTTTCCCTCTTGGAGGCCATGTCATTCTCGTCCTGGAATTCCCAACCCAGAAACTTCAGGCTAGCCATTCTCCCTCACTAGAACAAACTCACATAAGAGCACATTTACCTTGATACTAATGAAACTTATGCTTCCAGACACCTCACTTGTACTTCCAAGGGCCAAGGAGTGGCCCTAGTAATCCTATATTGACAATTTTATATTCCTTTTTGAAGTGGGCTCCCCAAATTATAAAAGCTTCAGATCCAACAAAACTTGGATTTGGCTGTGAATGCATAATGTAGAGTGAACATAGTTGAAGAGCGTGTGTGTGTGTGTGTGTGTGTGATCTCCATATCACTGAGGCTTGACAAAGTAATGAGTTACAACTAGCAATTCACAACTAGAAAGTGTGTATTTTGAAAAGAGAGAAAACTCAAAGAAGGAAAAGAGGAATAATACTGAATTTTAAGAAATTATCCATATATGTAGGAAGGAATACATCACATAAGCAGGATGGATATCTCTTTGATGGAGAATAAAAAGGAAAGAGGAAACAATATCATTATGGAAGTATGTTACACTGATGATAGGAACTATATGGGCAATATTTTCCCAAATCTAGGTCACAACACTGCCATTTGGGACAGGAAGTAATAATGATAGAGACTATATTTTAATGATTTATATTATTATATCCAAAAATTTCCAAAATTAATACATACTCATCATAATAAGTCAAAACATTCAAAGGTGAGTGCAGAAAAAGGAAGCAGTCTCTACCTTCTCCATCCAATCACACATCACCACCACCACCACTCCTTCCTTCAACATGTTAACAATTTGGTATTTATCCTTCTACACCATTCTCCATGACCATAAACTTTATGGAAACACACATGCACATGTACACACACACGCACACATACACATACAGCTCTTTCCTCATTCTTTTGTGTTCTATTATTTGTTTTAACAAAACTGGGATTATACCATAGGCACAACTTTACAATTTAACAACATGTATCAATGATATTTTCCAGGTGAAATATATAGATATAACTTATTCTAAAATTATTCCTTTAAATTTTTTCTAAAAGAAAAAGCAGAATCTAGTAAGTTCTTGAATTGCCAAGCTGATAATTTCATTTATTAGAAGATAAAAGAAACAATGAAAAAAGCTTCTACTCTTGATTTAATTTGAGGATTGAAGGAAAGCTAGTTGGTGATCTGGAAATTATAAGAATACACACACACACACACACACACACATATATATATACACACACACACACACAAGAATATATATATATATTCTTTCCAAAAGTGTGGTTCTTGTTCATAATTCTGTTTTGTAGAAAGCAATGCATATGCACATACACACGTACATACACACAAAATCAAGAATGTTCTGAGAGAACATCAGTTCACCAAAAAATTATTGTGATACACTGCACAAAGTTTGGAGAGGTGAGAGTTGAGAAAGTAAAGATTGATGGAAAGTACACAGCTGTTGCACTCCAGGGCAAATCTCCAGGCTCAGAAAAATGACAGACTTAAAATAAAAATACAAATGACAAACCAAACCAAACCCTTCAGATGTGATTGTGGTGGTCTTTGGAATATCATAGAAGCACCACAAGTTTGAAAAAGGGCAAAATTCCTATTTTCAAAACAGAACAAAAAGATAGATTCTAGACACTATAAACCAGTAAACTTGATGTTGGTTCTAGGGCAATTCTCATAGAACATTATACAGATGGGTCCAAGGAGATGCTTCCCAGGAATAAGCAGGGATATGCTAATAATAAGCCATGACAAACCAGCTTATGTTCTATGTTGAATGGTGTAATAATATCAAGCCTTCAAGGTACCCCCAATGAACCAGGCATCTTGTTAACATGACCTTGTGTTATCTCCTTCCATAGTGAATCAGAGCTAGGCCTATATGGCTAATAGAATATAGAGGAAGTGATAATGCATGGCTTATAAAGCTAGGTTACAAAATACACTAAACCTTCTAGCTAAGTCTCTCAGGTTGTTTGATGTGTGATAAGCCATTTGCCAAGCTTTGAGGACACTGAAGCAGCCCTGTGGTGAAACCTATATGGAGGAGAACTGAAGCCTGTGTTCAACAGCCAATACCATCTTGCCAATCGTGTGATAAGCCACTGAAAGTGGATTTCCCAACCTCATTCAAACCTTCAGATGATAGCAGTCTCAGGCAACATCCAACTGCAGCTTCATGACAGACCTTGAGCTAAGCTACTCCCAAATTCTCAACCCACAGAAAACATGAGAGATAAAAAAAGTTATTGTTTTAAGCCACTACATTTTGGGATGAATTGTTATTAATCAATAAATAACTGATATGATTTTCTCACCAAGTAGACCAGGATACTACTATAGTCACTATATTTTTATTTCCACAAAGGATCTTATAATATCCCCTTAGACAAGATAGACAAATGTGGTATGGATAAAGTGCAGATAGGCATATTCATGATGAGTGGAACAAAAAGGTTGACTAATGAATCAATAGCAAATTGAAATGAACATTTTAACGTTGATACAAACTTATACTGAGCATAATCAAATGTACATTATAGAGTAGGGTTGTCCAATAGAACTTTCTACGGTGGTGAAAATGTTCTATATGTGCACTGCCCAATATGGTAGCCATAAGCAACATGTGGCTGAGTCCTTGAAACATGGCTACCACAACTCAGGAACTGAATTTTTAATTGTATTTAATTTTAATTAAAGTAAATTAAAATGTATATAGACACATGTGGCTAATGGTCACTGTATTAACAGTACAACTCTCTATGATTTAAGAAATCAGGTTTGTTAAAATTTAGAGGAAAAAAATAAACAGAATCCTAAAGACAGAAACTCTAAAAGGAATGTGGTACAGATTTTCTGTCCTTGGCCTGGTGTTCAACTGATTTATCAATGTTTTAGGTGACAACATGAAAGACATACATATAACTTTTGTTGATGAACTCAAAGTGGGAAGAACTATTAAAAATAGGTTGACAGCATTTTTCCTAGTTCTGGCACTCCAAGGTCAGAGCAAGAAGGGAGTAGAGCTAAGGAAATGTTTGGGCTGAGACATAAGGTAGTCTTTAGGGTTAGTTCAAAGGAAAGGTCCCAAGGCCAGAACAGGGTAGAGGAGACAAGCAATAAATTGGGCATAGATTTGGGAGGCAGTGAAGCAGACATGCTGAGAAGATAAAACTAGAGATGAGACTGGAGCTGACAGGAATGATGAATAAGTAGGGGGTTAGAAAAGGGAGGTGGGGGCAGACTGAAATGGAGCAAAGAATAAGCACAAATGAGAGCCAGTTCATGCCAGTTTTGGGCTGCCTTGTTCCTCCTTTTGTTTTTGCTTATGGCATTTTGCATTCTCTTTGAGCATGGGCTAGAACATTAAAGTAGCAAGTCCATTCTGTAGAGAATTGTACTCTGCAAGAGTCTAGAATTATTGGCCTAAACCAATCAGATGACATTTTACAGATGTAAGTATAAAACTTTGCACATAAGTTTTAAAAAACCAAGCAGTCAATTCCATAAGCTCAAGAAGTGAGAAATTTAACACTTAAAGGTAATGTTAATCTAGTATTGCAGTGATACCAGAAAGACCAGTAAAATATCCAAATCAAAACCAATTTTTAAATTGCACCCCATACTTGATAAAGACATCTGAAGAGGTGTGGTTATTTTGGAGTATTACATTTTAAACAAATTAAATAGTCTCCAAACTAGGGGAAGTACAATAGTGAATAATTTAGAAATCATGACATTTGGTAGGGTTGATGGACTGGTGATGTCTAATTTTTTGAGGAGAAGGTTTAGGGAAATGGAGTAGCTGTCTTCACATATTTTTAACAGGAAGTCATAAGGAAGAAGGATCGGGGCGCCTGGGTGGCTCAGTCGTTAAGCGTCTGCCTTCGGCTCAGGTCATGATCCCAGGGTCCTGGGATCGAGCCCCGCATCGGGCTCCCTGCTCAGTGGGAAGCCTGCTTCTCCCTCTCCCACTCCCCCTGCTTGTGTTCCCTCTCTCGCTGTGTCTCTCTCTGTCAAATAAATAAAATCTTTAAAAAAAAAAAAAAATAAGGAAGAAGGATCAATGGATAGAGGTTCCAAAAAGGTAAGACTAATAGCAAACTAAGGGTGAACATTCTAACAATCATCACTGTAAATAATTAGCTGCTTTATAAAGGAGAGAAGTCTCTCTAATGAGAAATATTTCAAGCAGAGACTAGGTGATCATCTTCCCCAGATTTGTACAAAGAATTCATGGATTAGAAAATAGAGTGAACTAAAGCAACTCTAAATCCTTTCCAATTCTGAGAAACTGTATAACTATTATTCTTTTCCTCTATATATTGTGGTCTCTGGCTATTTACACAGAATACATTGCTATTCTGTTTCCAACTTAGGGATATGTACAATCCTTAAGTCACACCCATGAAACTACATTTTATATAAAGTCACAGAACAAATGCTACACTTGGGTAGAACACAAAAACATAACTAGCTATTTTTATATGTGCAGCAAGTGCCAAGCAATGCAAACACTGCCACCACTCCTTCCCTCTCCTTTTAACCCCATCCTGATCCTAGGCATTACCAAGCCAAGTGCATTCTCATCACAATCTGCAAATATCTACTATCTTTTCTGTTTTTCTCTTCGTGGTGTTGGAACATTAAAGAGGGTCTTTCAGGTCAGGTAGTGTGTGTGTTGCAGGGGTAGTGTGTCATCTCTGGGAATGTGGAACATAAGTTATGGAACATATCCAGTCCATTATTCCTCTTATAGTGCTTCCAAGGGAAACCTGTGTAAGAGAGTGGTGCTTGCTTTACATGATATACGTTCTTCACCAAGGAGGATGTTAAAAGCACAGTGATGGTATTCATTAAGATATTTTCCATTTATTGGGTGTTTTAAAAATTACAATAATCATACATACTTGCTATAACAAGTTAAATCATATAGGGGTGTGTAAGGGAAAAGCTAGTAATTGTCTCTCCTTCCATTTTGCAGCATTGAGATAATCTTAACAGTCTGGTTTTATCTCTTAGTACCTTTATATTTACTCATATAAATATGTGCAAACATACACAAACATATTTCCCTTTTTTAAATAATAAAATAGATTATACTATACAACTTGCTTTACTTCACTTAATATGTTATAGATATCAAAACATGTAAACATAACTTTTTGTTTTAAGAACTGCGAGAAAAGACTGATAGGTTTGATCACATAAAAACTAAAAACATTAATGAACCTAGAAAAATATTTGCAACACATATGACCAACAAATGGTTAATAGCACTAATAAACAAGGAGCTCTTACAAACTGATAGAGAAAAAGAAACTCTCCAATGGAAAAATGAGCAAAAGCTATGAATAGGCAATTCACAGAGGAAGATACACAAGTAACCAATAAGTATATGAAAACTTACTCAACTTCATAGTAATCAAGAAAATGTAAAAGAAAGAAAAAGCATAGTTCATTAAAATTATGAAAGTAATAAAACCTCATGATAAAAGCATGGTAAAAATAAGACTATATAGAGGTATATAAAGAAAGAGCATCGGGTGTTGTATGGAAGTGTTGAATCACTATATTTTACATCTGTAACTAATATTACACTGTATATTAACTAACTGGAATTTCAATAAAAACTTGAAAAATTAAAAAAATAAAAACACTTATACCCCCCCAAGAGAAAAACATAACAGTCCCACCTTCACTCTTGCAGTCTCACTTCCCATGAGTTAACTATATTTATCACACAATTCTCCGTGCTCTTACAAACATAAACAAACCCATAACAAAGTCTATTTTAAATAAAAGCAGGAACTCCTAAATATATTAACTTGCAACTTGCTTTTTGCATTTAACAATTTTCATGGACATCTTCCTGGTCAATGTGCAAAGATCCAGCCCATTGTTTTAAATAGCTAATAATATTTCATAAGATATCAAAATTTATTCAACCTGTTGGTGGACTTTCAAGTAGTTTCTGGATTTTACTTCAAAAATATCATAGATATATCCTTGTGCTGATGCTTAGATTATCTAGTACAGATCTCTAAAACTGAAACTTCTGTCTCAAAGGGTATGTGCATTTTAAATGTTTAATAACTGTTGCAACATTAATTTCCAAATATTTGGTAGCAAACACATTCCCACCAGCAGTTTACAAGGGTTCTCATATTTCCACACATTTGTTCCAATAGATGATGCCAATATTTTTTTCTTCTCTTTTTTGTTTTTTAAGAATCACAGTGCTGTGGACTGAATTATGACCCCCCCATTCATATGTTGAAACCCTAATTCCAGTACCTTAGAATGCATATTTGAAGATAGGATCTTTAAAGCAGCAATTAACTGGGGCACCTGGGTGACTCAGTTGTTAAGCGTCTGCCTTCGGCTCAGGTCATGGTCCCAGGGTCCTGGGATCGAGCCCTGCGTCGGGCTCCCTGTTCTGTGGGAAGCCTGCTTCTCCCTCTCCCGTTCCCCCTGCTTGTGTTCCCTCTCTCTCTGTGTCTCTCTCTGTCAAATAAATAAATAAAATCTTTAAAAAAAAAAATAAAGCCACAATTAACTAAAATGAGGCCATTAAGAGTGGGCCCTGATCCAGAATGACTGGTGTCATAAGAAGAGGAGATTTGAACACACAGAGAGACACCAGGGATGCACAGACATGTGAAGACACAGACAGAAGTTACCATCTACAAGCCACGGAGAGATGTCTCAGGAGAAACCAACCCTGATAGCCCCTTGATCTTTACAGAACTGCATCCTCCAGAACTGTGAGAAATAAATTTCTGTTGTTTTGGCTAAAAAAATAAAATAAAATAAAATAAAATAAAATAAAATAAAATAAAATAAAATAACAAGGATCTTCATATGGCTTGGTTCATAAAGAACTACAATCCTACCAGTGTTTATGCAGATCAAAAATTGTTCAGATTTGAAAAGAAATAGAACACATGGTTATATAACTCATGTACAATAAGAGGTGTATGTTATTCAACTCTATGTGCCTAAATTGTTGTGCAGGATCTTGGATTTTTTAATTAAGATTTTACATTTTGAGAGAAGTTTTAGGTTCATAGCAAAATTGAGGGAAAGTTAACATATATTTCCCCATCATACCCAGTCCCCACACATGCATAGTCTCCCTCATTATCAACATCCCCAACCAGAGTGGTACATTTGTTACAACTCATGAACCCACACAGACACATCGTAATTACCCAAAGTCCATAGTTTACATTAGGATTCTTTGTTGGTGTTGTACATTCTATGGGTTTGGACAAATATATAATGACATGTATCCATCATTATGGTATTATATAGAGTATTTTTGCTGCCCTAAATATCTTCTGTTGTCCACCCACCTCCCTCCAAACCCGTGGCAACCACTAATCTTTTTACTGTCTACAAAATTTTAACTTTTTCAACATGTCATATAGTTAGAATTATCTGGAATGCAGCCTTTACAGATTGGCTTTTTTCACTCAGTAATATGTACTTAAGGTTCCTCTATGTCTTTTCATGACTTGATAGACCATTTCTTTTTTAGTGCTGAATAATATTCCATTGTCTGGATATACCACAGGTTATTTATTCATTTACCTCCTGAAGGAAATCTTGGTTGCTTCCAAGTTTTAGAAATTATGAATAAAGTTGCTATAAACATATGTGTGCAGATTTTTGTATAGACATGTTTTCAACTCCTTTGAGTAAATAACAAAGTGCATGATTGTTGGATAGTATGATTAGGGTATGTTTATTTTTATTTTATTTTTTTAAGATTTTTTATTTATTTGACAGAGAGAGACACAGCGAGAGAGGGAACACAAGCAGGGGGAGTGGGAGAGGGAGAAGCAGGCTTCCCACCGAACAGGGAGCCCGATTCGGGGCTCTGTCCCAGGACCCTGGGGTCATGACCTGAGCTGAAGGCAGGCGCTTAACGACTGAGCCACCCAGGTGCCCCTATTTAGTTTTATAATAAACCACCAAACTGTCTTATGAAGTGGCTGTACCATTTTGCATTCCCACCAGCGATGAATGGGCATTCCTGTTGCTCTATATCCTCACCAGCATTTGGTGTAAATGTTCTAGATTTTGGCCATTCTAATAAGTATGCAGTGATAGCTCATTGTTTTAATTTACATTTACCTGATGACATATGATGTGGATCATCTTTTCTAAAAAGATTTATTTATTTATTTTGAGAGAGAGAGTGAGCAGGGGGAGGGACGGGGGAGAGGGAGAGAATCTCAAGCAGACTCCCTGCTGAGCATGGAGCCCAACACAGGGCTTGATTACATGACCCTGAGATCATGACCTGAGCCAAAATCAAGAGTTGGACGTTTAACCAACTGAGCCACACAGGCGTCCCATGGATCATCTTCTTATAAGCTTATTTGCCATCAGTGTACCTCTTTGGTTAGAAGTCCATTAAAGTCTTTGGTTCATTTTTTAATTAGGTTGCTAATTATTGAGTTTTAAGTGTTCTTTGTATATTTTAGATAACAGTTCTTTTTTTCCAAGTTTTTATTTAAATTCCAGTTAGTTAACATACAGTGTAATATAAGTTTCAGGTGTAGAATTAAGTGATTCAACATTTACGTACAACACTCAGTGCTCATCACAAGTGCCTCCTTAACCTCCATCATCTATTTAACCCATCCCCCCACCCACCTCCCCTCTGGTAACCATCAGTGTGTTCTCTATCGTTAAGAGCCTCTTTCTTGGTTTTCCTCTCTTTTCCCCCCATCTTCATTTGTGTTCCTTTTCTTAAATTTCACATATGAGTGAAATCATATGGTGTTTGTCTTTCTCTGACTGACTGATTTCCCTTAGCATAATACTCTCTAACTCCATCCATGTCATTGCAAATGGCAAGATTTCATTTTTTTTATGGCTGAGTAATATTCCATTGTATGTGTGTGTGTGTGTATCTCACCTCTTTTTATTTTGAAGATTTTTTTTATTTATTCATGAGAGACAGAGACAGAGAGAGAGAGAGAGACGCAGAGGGAGAATCAGGCTCCCAAAGAACAGGGAGCCCAATGCAGGACTCAATCCTAGTACCTGAGCCAAAGGCAGACGCTTAACCATCTGAGCCACCCAAGTGCCCTATCTCACCTCTTTTTTATCCATTCGTCAGTTGATGGACATTTGGGCTCTTTCCATATTTTGGCTATTATTGATAATGCTGCTATAAACATCAGGATGCATGTGTCCCTTCAAATTAGTATTCTTGTTGGATAATAGTTCTTTATCAGATGTGTCTTTTACAAATATTTTCTCCCATTCTGTGGCTTGTCCTCTCATTTTCTTAGCATTATCTTTCACAGAAATGTTTAATTTAATGAAGTCCAGCTTATCAATTATTTCTTTCATAGATTTTGCCTTTGGTGTTGTATCTAAAAAATCATCACCACACCCAAGGTCTTCTGGATATTCCCTTATGTTGTCTTCTACAAGTTTTATACTTTTGCCTTTTACATGTAGATCTGATCTATTTTGAGATAACTTTTGTAACAGGTGTAAAGTTTGTATCTAGATTTTATTTTTGCATATGGAGGTCCAATTATTCCAACACTATTTGTTGAAATGACTATATTTGCTCCATTGTATTGCTTTTGCTCCTTTATCAAAGATCAGTTAACTATATTTATGTAGGCCTATTTTCAGCTTTATATTCTGTTCCTTTGATTTATTTGTTTGTTCTTTCACTAATATCACACTGCCTTAACTACTGTAGCTTTATATTAAGTCTCATAATCTGGGAGTGTCAGTCCTCCGATTTTGTTCTCCTTCAATATTGTGCTGGTTATTCTGATTTTTGTTTGTTTGTTTGTTTGCCTTTCCATATAAACTTTAGTTTGTCAATGTTTACAAAATAACTAACTAGGATTTTGACTGGGATTGCATTGAATCTATAGATCAAGTTGGAAAGAACTGACATCTTAACAATATTGAGTCTTCCTGTCCATGAACATGGGCTATTTCTCCATTTATTTAGTTCTTTTTTTATTTTATTCATCAGATTTATGTAGTTTTCCTCCTGTAGATCTTGTACATATTTTGTTAGATTTATACCTAAGTATTTCATTTTGGGGCGGTCCTAATGCAAGTTATATTGTTTTAAATTTCAAATTCTGCTTGTTCATTCTGGTATATAGGAAAGCAATTAACTTTTGTATATTAACCTTGTGTCCTACATTCTGACTATAATACCTGATTAGTTCCAGGAATTTTCTATTGATTATTTCAGATTTTTGGCTTAAGCAATCATGTCATCTACAAACAAAAACAGTTTTATTTTTTCCTTTGCAATCTATATACACCTTATTTCTTTTTCTTGTCTTATTTCAATAGCTAGGATTTCTAGTATTATGTTGAAAAGGAGTAGTAGGAGGGGACATCCTTGACTTGTTCCTGATTTTAATGGAAAAGGTACTAGTTTCTCACCATTAAGTATAATGTTAACTATAAGTTTTTTTTGTATATATTCTTTATCAAATTAAGGAAGTTCCCATCTATTTCCACTTTACTGGGTGTTTTTATCATGAATGGGTGTTGGATTTTGTCGATTAGTTAATTATGGTGATAACTTTTTAGATACAATGCTTTTTCTGCAACTATTAATATTTTTATGTGTTTTTTCATTTTTTGCTTCCCCCCCCGCCCCGCCCCCAGCTTAGTTAGAACAGAATGGTTAGAGTGGGCTGGAGTTGGATATTTCACTTTCCCCAGGTCGTTTAAGGTCTAATTATACTCTAGCAGGTTAGGGTCTGGTTAACCTGTTTCCCAGGGTGAGCCTTGTTAAGAAAAACAGAGTACTCTGGTGTATCTCAAAACGGTTACTTTACCATCCCCTAATGGAAGCACGAGGGGATTTTTTCCCAATATTTACTGTGAAGAACCTGTTCAAGTTCCTGGAAGTAAATTTCATGATATCATGGGGGCTCCACTACAACTGGATAACACTGAAGTTTTTAACTCTCAGACTTGCCCACTGAGCCTCCAGCAACTCTTCACTTACAGTTTAAGTTTTCCTATCTTGACACTGGTACCCACAGCAGTTTCTGCTTGTGAGCGTCAGTTTGTATAAACTGCAAATCTCTTTCACCTGTGTGTTTCTCCAATGTTGGGGGCAGCAGTTTGCCCTATGTCCTCCCCTCTCTTATGGATCCAAGAAGAGTTGTTGAGTTTCTAGTCTGTTCAGCTTTTTACTTGTTAGGAGAGAGTGGTTACTTCCAAGCTCCTTACATATGGAACACTGTCTTAAATCTATTGATTTTTCCTTTCAAGAGTATAGATTTATGGGAAGGGATGATAATGATGGGAAAATGTTTTTAAATATAGTGAAGTATTATATTGAAGTGTATCACTCAGAATTCTTGTTTTCAGCTTCTTCTTTGGTATCTGACATTATCTCATCTGGTAAGTTGATAGAAAGACTTTCAACTAACACTGTCAATATGCCAACTAAAATTTAGAATCAGTATGTTTGCATACCTTCTGGCCAGACTAGTATGATAATCATCATTTCACTGAGGAATTAAGCTATCAATATAGTAATATGCTTGTATGGAGACCATTGTGGTTATTAGAACTTAATTGTGTGTTTTAGGAATTATCTGTTTTTTTCCTAAGTTATCTGATTTTTTAGTATATAATTGTTTATAGTAATCTGTTATCACACTATGTATATCTGTGGTGTCTCTTGTATTGTTTTCTATTTCTCCTTTTGGTGTTTGAGTCTTCTCTCCTTTTTTTCTTAGTTAATGTAGTTAAAGCCTTGCCAATTTTTAGGTTTTTTTTGAAAAACTGATTATTACTACCAATGTCATGTTATTGTTTGTTCTGGTCTCTATTTTATTTCTTTCTGATTTTTCTTTGTTGTTTCCTTCTTCTACTAAATTTCAGCTAAGTATCTTCTTTTTCTAGTTCTTGTGGTGTAATGTTAAGTTGTTTATTTGAACTTTTCTTCTTAATATAAGCATTTATAGCATAAAATTCACTCTAACATCTGCTTTTGCCGCATCCCATAGGTTTTGGAATATTGTGGGGTTTTTTTTTTTGAGACATATTTTGATTTGCCATTTGATTTATAATTTGGCCCATTGCTTGTACAGTGCTCTATTGTTTAATATTTACATGTTAAATATTTAATATTTACATTGTAGATTTTCACCTTTGTTTTATTGTTGATCTTTAGGTTTGTACATTGTGGTTGGAAAATGTACTTGGTATGATTTCAATCGTCTTAAATTTGTAATATCTGTTATGCTTTTTTTAAAATGTGATTTAACCAGGGGATTCTTCTCTATGTACTTGATGAAAATGTATATTCTATTTTTCTGGGATGGAATGTTTTATATATATCTTTTAGAACCTGTATTCTGAAGTACGCTTCAAGTAAAAAATGTTCTTGTTGATTTTGCATCTGGATAATGAAATTTGTTGAAAGTAAAAAAATAATAAATTTTAAAAAATAGTTAAGAGACAAAAATCTTTTTTTTTTAATTTTTATTTATTTATTTGACAGAGAAAGACACAGCGAGAGAGGGAACACAAGTAGGGGGAGTGGGAGAGGGAGAAGCAGGCTTCCTGCCGAGCAGGGAGCCCAATGCGGGGCTCGATCCCAGGACCCTGGGACCATGACCTGAGCCAAAGGCAGACGCTTAACGACTGAGCCACCCAGGCGCCCCAAAACAAAAAACCTTACATGGTGATATATGTCAATTATTTCTAAATAAAACTGGAAAAAATTTAAAAAGTAAAAAAAATAAAAAATAAGGTTGTGATGCTTAACTTGGGGTAATAGAAAGGATAGCAGATATTGAATGGTTTTCCAGATTTCAGCTTAGGGCTCCTTGGCCAGATTTCTTAGCAACAGCATCAGAACTGCCACCTAGGGCTCTTTTTTTTTTCTCACTTTTTTAAGATTTTATTATGTTATGTTAATCACCATACATGACATAATTAGTTTTTGATGTAGTGTTCCATGATTTATTGTTTGTGTATAACACCCAGTGCTCCATTCAGTAGTGCTCTCTTTAATACCCATCACCAGGCTAACCCATCCCCCCGGTAGAACCCTCCCTCTAGAACCCTCAGTTTGTTTCTCAGAGTCCATAGTCTCTCATGGTTCGTCTCCCCCTCCGATTACCCCCCTTCATTTTCCCCTTCCTGCTATCTTCTTCTTCTTCTTCTTTTTTTTTTTTTAACATATAATGTATTATTTGTTTCAGAGGTACAGGTCTGTGATTGAACAGTCTTACACAATTCACAGCGCTCACCATAGCACATACCCTCCCCAATGTCTATCACCCAGCCACCCCATCCCTCCCACCTAGGGCTCTTTCATACAGCCCACAAAGCCCAGTATTTTGTCTCAGACCCAGAAAAGACTATTTATAATAGCTTTGATTTATTGAATGATGAAAACATGACAGGCACTGTACACATGTTAATGTTTAACGTGTATTATTTCATATGAATTATATGAAGATACTATTAATATCCTCACTTTTTGCATAATAAAATTGAGGTTCACAGAGGTTAAGTGATTTTCTCAAAGCAGAGTAAGAACTTAGATCCAATTCTGTGAAACATTAAAGCTTCTATGGTTTATGGCAGGGGCCAGCAAATTTTTTTTAAATAAACAGTCATATAGTAAATAGCTTTGGCTTTGTAGTCTATACAGTCTCTCTTGCAACTACTTCATTCTGCCACTGTAGAATGAAAGCAGCCATAGATAATATGTAAACAAATGAGCATGACTCTGTTCCACCGAAACTTTATTTACAGACACTGAAATTTGAATACCACATAATTTTCATATATCATGAAAGTGTTTTCTTTTTTATTTTTTCAACCATTTAAAAAAATGTAAAAGCCATTCTTAGCTCATGGGTCATACAAAAACAAGTGGTGGTCCAGATTTGGCTTCTGGGGCCATAGTTTGCTGATACTTAATCTATAGCATCTCAAAGTTTGCAAAGTCTGGCAATCACATAATTGAAAGACTTCATTAACCACTCTACTTTCCCTTAATAGCTCAGTATGGGTCAGTCATGCATGCACACATCTAAGTCTTTTTTGGAGATATTTGTCTATTCAGTACCATATATGTACTAATTTTATCTGGCACAAAGTAATCCTCTTCTAAGAATCTATTCAAATATTCTAGCATTCACTGAACAAGTCTGTATTTATTGGATTCTTTTATTTTTTTAACCTGGCTCTTCTTTATTTCACATACCATGCCAAAGGCTTGCCCATCGTGCCAACATTTGTTCTATAATATATTCATCTTCCAACAGCTTAGGGGCATTTTCTACACAACAGTTAATGACTCTCACAAAAATAACAAATATGTAACTTTTTAAGTATTAAGAATGATTGAAGGATTCTACTCTTGTCAATGATTTCAACAATAGACAGCCTTACTAAAAAGCTCTTGCCGTACACTGTCCTTTTTCTCCCTAATCCCTTTAAACATTACTCTTATGCACTGTAACCCTCAATACCTAGATAATGAGATCCATGACAGTAAATGTCTTGCTCACCAGTGCCTAGCACAGTGGCTTGTCACATAGTAAGTATTCACTTGTTAAATTACTGAATTATTAAGCTTCCCAGGTTAGCTGGAAAATGCACACACCCTTCAGATCATAGGCCCTAATAATTTTGATAAGTCATAGCATAAGATAGTCTCCTTAAAAGGACTTATGGGTCCCCAAAATGCTATAAGATCAGAGATTTTCTGAAGCTTTGGGTAGGAGAAAAACAGGTGTTTTGAAAGCTTTTGCTTTGTCAGAGGAGTCTTTGATAGGCTAGAAAACTACTTAAGAATGGTACTGTCTCATCTCTCACAGCTTTTGGTGATTGATGGAGTGGACGATCCCCCGACCCCACAAGCTATTCCATATATTGAAAATTAACATTTGGGACAGAGTTACCATCTAGTAAGAAGAATTACCATGTTATTTCTCCCTGCCTGTGGGTTTGGCTTTAGGCTTTGTATGTTCTGTTATCTGAATAGATGTGGGCGGAAAAGCTAGTAAGATAAAAATTGTGGATGTGGTTTCCATCTGGACCTGTTAGCTTTTGCTGTGCTCCAGAACTTTAGACCCCAAAACTAACCATTGTCAAGTCTACGGTGTAACTATGCCTTCATCACAGGATGGGCAGAGAGAGAGTATATGTGAATAGCTCAAAACAAACCTCTCTCCTCTACCTTAAAATAAGTTCAAAGCCTATGTCTTACTAGTGGTGGTAGTTCAGAAGTTTTGGTAACCCTGGAAAAGATTTCCAAAGGAAAATAAAAGTAAGGGTGGAGTGACAGAAGATTATTACTTCAGTGTGCAACATAGGAGAGCTATCTGCCATATCTCTAGGCACTGATGGACCACGGCAAATAGGAAAAGACCATGGCATATTTGACTTTCTTTTAAAGAAGTGAGATTCATTCATTTAAGAAGTACCTACTATGTGTCAAATAAGCAAACAAAATAACTGTCTTTTGATAAATGTTAGGAAAATAATAAATAGGATAAGAGAAAGAGAATAATAATAAGGGGACTGTCCTTACATAAGGTAGTCATATAAAACTTCAATGAAGAGGTGACATTTAGCTGGGAATGCTACTTGCTGTTTATGCTTCAGGCCTCATTTTATCCTAGGTTCAACTGTTTAATTGGGGTGTAGAGAAGCTTTTCTAAATAATTCTTTTCTACTAAGGGAATAATCTCTAAAAATTAAAGAGCATTTTTTAAGGTTCTGTGTGGAAGAAAAGGGAACTGAAATTTATTTGCCCTAAACCAGACTTCTTACATATATTATTTCATTTTATTTATTTCCTATAATAGCTCCAAGAGGTCTGTGCTATTATTTCCATTTTGTGGATGAATAGACTGAGACTTAGGAAGGTTATATAACTTACCCAAGGTAACACAGGATTCTGAGATTCAAAATTGAGATTGTTTTGCCTCTGAAATCCATGTTCTTGTAATTATACCATGATGTTACCCAACAAAGTGAGTTAGTTCACCAAGAATGCTAATTAATTGCTACAATTTTTGAGGAGGTTCTGTACTAACAACTTTAGGAACATTATTTCGCTTACAATGAGTTCCTACAGGAAATACTAACCCATTTTATATATGAAGAAATCAAGGCCTTAGAGGGCTTAAGCAACTTGCTCAAGTCACATGACTAGTCAATTACGGATACCCACATCACTGTGACCCAAAGTGGTTCTGTCCTAAAGTCACGTAAAAGAAATGTTAATTACTCAGGTGGGTTCTCACATTTCTTCAGTCCAGGTCCAACTTCTCTGGGACAGAAGTGAAGCAGTAAAACAAGATCATTCCTTAAATGTAAAACAAATAGAATGAGATGGAATACCACTTGTATTTCCCTTTGCCAAAGACAATGCCATTTTTCCCTAGAACATACAACAAGCTAGAAGTCACGTAGGAATCTCAGCAAGAGAGTGAATTTGACCTACTGCCAGAAGTGAAATGTTCTCCTGTGAACTTTCCTTAATTTTAAATGCAGCTTTCAGTACATTACTTCTTTTTTTAGATGTGTTTTTAAACACTTTTTTTCATGAGGACATTTTGCAGTTCCACCCTGAAAACCAATTCTCATAAACTTCATTTGCCTAAGCAGCTGGAGAATATCTGAAACAGAAGGGAGAGGGGACAGACCCTGAAAAACTTGTAAGGTTGAGGGTGTATCTTAGGTTCTACATTGCTCTTCATGCATCCCCTCCACTCGCCTAGAGTGGTGGTGCTCTCCTCATAACACATAGCCTCCTCAATAACCTGATGTCTTCTCTGCAATTTCATTTCCTCATGACCTGTTCTGAGGAAGGAAGCTGCTAAATTCAATAGAAAATGATGGATAAAGCTAAATATGATGTTTTCTTTCCCTGAGGATGGTTGGATCTTAATAATACTAACAGCTAACATGTATTGCCAACTTAGTCTATTCCTGGCACTGTGCTAAATATGTTATCTCATTTAATCTATGTGATAATCCAATAAGGTAGGTATTATTATTATTATTATTATTATTATTACTATCACCCTCACTTTATAAATCTGAGAAGAAAGGCTCAAGAGATTGAATAATTTCCCAAAGGACCCCCAGCTAATAAGTATGGATGTGTTTGGAATATAAATCTGACTGAATCTCAAGCCTGTGTTCTTAACCAGTACTACAGTGCCTCAAGCCAAAAAGATAAAGCAATAACTGAAATTTAGATATCACCAAGCTAGATGAAGGAGGTATTTGTGGGATAATGAGGAAGAGGGAAGGAGACAGAGGGTGTCTTTGTGATATCTCCATAATCACACCATAAATTAGGTTGCCTGTTCCATTCACTACCCATAATGATGAGCAACAGCTCTTCTAAGCACAGTGTCTCTCAATTTATCATATCTGAATAGGTGAAAATGTGATTTTTAGAAATCCTTTGCATGAATGATCCAAGCTGTTTCTATTGCTAAATCATACGTTTTTAGAGGAAAGGGGAAAAAAAAGAAATTTTTCTCAGAGTATTGCTAGCATATGTCCAAAGGTGTTTAAATCTATATATTATTGATACTAACTTTTGATTTGTTAGCATCCTTTGAAAGTGAATAAACATTGCTCAATAATGCAACAGAATTCAAAAGTGTACAAAAGTTTACTTTTCTTGATTTTACCCACTTTGACCATCATGCCATGATCAGCCTGCAGGAGAATGAAATAATACCAATTCCCAGAAGAGTATATTAAATTCTGAATTGTACAGTACAGCCATGAATTTTGGGATCTTGAAATATGTTGGTCTTGCATCAGTAAGAGGAAAAGACTGGCTTTTTCTCCTCCTGGATCTAATGGCAGAAAGAATGTTTGCCATTTAATATCTTTACTTTGGGAGACAGAATTTTAATAACTCTTATTTCTCTCAAACTCCTGAGTTTATTTCAATGGATTCTTCCAAAAAGAAATTTTACAACAATATCTCTTTTTCTCCCTTTCCCCAGTTATTCCCAATTGGATGAGGAGAGTTGGAAGAAGAGGGCCTTGATACTTTAATCATTGTACTCTTTGTTGCCTTAATCCCCTTAGCCAAATGTGAGCTCCAAGTCTCACTCACACCATTAATTAGCCATTTGGAAGAAGACTTCTTGATGCTTTGTTAAAAAATATCACCCATTTGATGTATGGAAGTGTTGAATCACTATATTGTACACCTGAAACTAATATAACACTGTATGTTAACTAATTGGAATTAATATAAAAACATAAAAATAAAAAAATTAAGAAAAATCACCCATTTAATTTGTGCAAAGTAGCATTTCTCAGCAGTGTTACCAGGTTTCTCAGGATGGCCATATATATCTTTCCCTCACCAGATTAGCCTCCATGCTCAAAGTCTCTTCCACAACATCGTGACATTATTTTTCAAGTAACACTGGTCATTGAAAGTTTTCTGTTTACTTTTATATACACTCACAGTGTGAATTTTCCTTTGGGGAAATTTTCAACCATATTTGCACAGGCCTGTCTGGCTACCAAATTCCTTCTAAAAATTTTTTTTGCTTAATAGGCTAAGATTTGGCTTCCTTTGGTCTACGCCTCTGGCTTGGAATACAATCTCATCTATGCAAATGAAGACTCCAAGTAATGAGAGCTTTTCTGAGGGGGGAAGGGTGAATATTCCTCAAATACTAAGTATTTTAAATTTATAACTTAAAATTCTAAGCAATATTATTTCAATATTTTTAAAAAATATTTTTTAATATTTTATTTATTTGACAGAGAGAGAGAGAGAGCACAAGCAGGGGAAGTGGCAGGCAGAGGGAGAAGCAGGCTTCCCGCTGAGCAGGGAGCCCAATGCGGGGCTCGATCACAGGACCCTGGGATCATGACCTGAGCCAAAGGCAGCCGCTTAACTGACTGAGCCACCCAGGTGCCCCAAAAAGTATCTTTAAAACAAACTACTTTACCATAAGAAGAAACCCTCAAACTTATCAACACAAATATTATGTTTTATTTCTAAAGGACAAAAAAGTACTTTCAGGTTCATTTAATGCAGTTTTACTCTGATGTATAGCTGTTTCTTTGCTATCATTAATGTTATAAACTTTCACTGTCATTCAGTCAAGAGCAAAGTGGAATATTGTGTAATGTATGTATTGTCATAGGATCAAGATAAACTAAGTTGCAATTAAAGGAAATGTATCCTAATTATATCTTTGTTTTTCTCTAAGCATATATTTGGAACATATTACCCTGGTGTCTAAATGTTTTATGCAGAGGGCGCCTGGGTGGCTCAGTTGGTTAAGCAACTGCCTTCGGCTCAGGTCATGATCCTGGAGTCCCGGGATCGAGTCCCGCATCGGGCTCCCTGCTCGGCAGGGAGTCTGCTTCTCCCTCTGACCCTCCTCCCTCTCATGCTCTCTGTCTCTCATTCTCTCTCTCAAATAAATAAATAAAATCTTTAAAAAAAAATGTTTTATGCAGAAATTCTGATGGGAAAAAAATGTCATTCTACTTTATTTGTATTTCCAACTTGAATGAAGAGTCTTTTAACATTTTTTCCTCCATTTTTTTTTCCTCCTCCATTTTATTTGGTTGTTTTGTTTTGCTGCCAATGTCACATTCTATATGAACTATTTGGTCATTTGGCTATCAGCAGTCTGAATGACAGCAACTTAATGAGAAAATAAAGGGTTCTGCTAACCACCATCATATCTGGGTACTTACACATGGTTAGCTAGCTGGCCTTGGAAGGTGAAATGAGAGGCTAAGCACTATATTAGATGTCACTGAGGACACCCATTCAAGGATGAGTCACTTTGTGCAAATGGTTATTATGTTTCCTACCTTCTGGTTAACACCCTGCTCCTCTTGGGCAAAGAAGTTGCCTTAATTCTCATGACTTTCTGATTGATTCATCCTTGGTTCAATATCTTCCCCCCTTATGAAGAAATATTATCATTATTATTTATAAATTTTTTAAAATAGAAACTCATGGCATAATTTTTCAGTTAACAAAGTCCAATGAGGGAGATCAATAAAGTGTTGGAGTGGGTATATAGATGGGCAAAAGTAGAAAGGGATGAAAATTGCTCCTGTGTTTGGTGATGTTAGGTCTGGTCTCTGACCTAGAAACTGTCCACTCAGTTCCTTCCTCCTAGACACTCTTTTTACTGTTCTTTTTTCGCAAGTGCCAAAAAATATGTTGCTTATGTGTGATATTGAGGATAGGAGGTGGGAAATGTGTATTATCAGAAGATATACTCTTTCTTCCCCACCCACCCTAAATAGTATTGAATTTGTAAATTCTTGCCTAATACAATGTTTTTAACCCCATCATATTATTATGTTTGTTTCATAGTGTAGTTTATAAACTTTAAAATGACCCCATTTCTCTGCAAATACATACACTATATGTAGGATTCTATGGTGTGAGTTGAAAGATGCTGAAATCACATTACCACCACCCCTGCAATGGCTCTCTAGTCAACACGCACCAGTGCCTGAAATTCCCACCATAGAGTGAGTATCCTTTCTTCCCTTGGAATAAGTCTTTTTGAAGTCTCCTAAAACTCATATACCTGGGTTGGGGCACCTGCGTGGCTCAGTCAGTTAAGTGTCCAACTCTATTTTGGCTTAGGTCATGATCTCAGGGTCATGGGATCAAGCCCCAGGCTGGGATTCCCACTCATCAGGGAGTCTGCTTGAGATTCTCTCCCTCTCCCTCTGCCTCTTCCCCCACCCACTCTCTCTCTCAAATAAATAAATAAATCTTAAAAAAATAAATGTAAAATGTGTATACCTGAGGGTTAATAAATCATTCTGAGCCATTAATTTCTTAGCTTGTATAAATTTATCATATATCTAGCAGAAAACAAGATACTAAAGGAATAAAACAAAGCGTAAGGAAGTTTAAATAGGAAGAAATGGGAGAGGAAATGCTTTGAGTATTTCTGGAGATTGGGGAGCAAACTGGGAAGCCAGGTTGGAGAAACCCAACAATTTGGTCTACTGATTCCAATTAAAAAGACACACGAATGGCAGAACCTTACTTATGTGGCATCATGTTGCATTAAACATTGCCTGTCTCAATGGTTTCCACATTGTTGTTATTTCTGTTGTTATTTGTTCTTTTTTTTTTTACCTTGTTTCCCACCCTAACCTCTTTTTTGCACCTTGCAAACCATGTTGGAGGTCTTTCTTTCTTAGTCTCTTTCATTTTTAAGAAGACTCATTTGGATTTTCTTTTGAAGGTCATTTGAATCTATTAAATTCTTCATCCTCCAAATGGTTTCTAACTTTGAGTAGAGAGATAAGGTTGGAACTTGTTTACTGATAGGATAAGGTACTCAGAAAAAAAAAAAAAAAACTGAGAAAAGTACTTTACTCTGTTTTTAAAAGCTACCATTTTGCAATTTTTAAAGCATTCAAGGACTAACAGTGAATTTTCTTAATTTTCTCTTTCTTCTCAAACAAGGGAAATTCTATCTGTCTGCTATCCTTTTAACTCACTGAAGGGAAAAGCTACACAAGACTTTAACTATCTCTGCTCAAAGGTTAACATCTTTCCTCCAATCAATAGAACTTATAATAATCAGGCTTACATTGTAGTTTCCAGTTTCTCACCTTTCAAGTCATGGTGGTCTCCTTCCCAAGCTTCTTGGGTGGCACTTTTAATGACAGTTAAGGAATGAAAGTAAGTGGTCAAAAAGAAAAAGGAAAAAGCAAGTTGAAACAAGGAGCATTAACTGGGAGGAATACTTTTCACAGGGAATAAAAGATAGTATAATAGAAAGAGGTAAGATTATGGGCATTCCAGAAATGTCTAAAGGATTTTATATTCAGATTTGAGTTTATTATTGGGAATATTAACACCTGCCCCATGGGGTCATTGTGAGAATTAAAAGAGATACTGTATGTAAAAGCATTTTATAATAAAGAATCATACAAATTTAATTTTTTTTTTTACAGAGAACAAAGTGGTTTTTTTTTAGATGAATGTTTTAACTTTATTAAAGATTAAATTATCTCTGTGAAGACCATTCAACTTGCACAGAATGCAAAATTGGAGTAAGTACACAGCATACTGTAATCTGTGTACACCATACAAGCAATGTTGGATATTTACATGAAATCAGTTGCTACCTCTCAGATGATTTGGGGATTTGGGGGGGGGGGTCTAAATTTAAAAATTAGCAAACTAGATTATCATGGGCTACAAGAGTATCAATGTAATACCTTCATAGACAGGAAATCTGCCGGCTGCTAAGTCTGTCTCTATTACACATTCTGAGGAAATAACCACAGGATGGGCCTGTGGTTCAACTGATGGAAATAAATCCTTTGCGAGGTAGACTCAGGCCCAAACTCCATCTGTCTCGTGACCATTACAGAAGTCCCTACTCTGACATGGCGGTGTTTGGGAATCAAAGAATTAGCATTATATTTGAGCCAACACCTAATGACCCTTGGAGGTCCGAGTATTTCCCTTTCTCCAGGGCATAGTTACGCTGGTAAATAACCACAGCTCCCTCTGGGAAGGCCTGGAGGAAGACTCACACTGTCTCCTATGGGTACATTACAGGCCCTTATTCAAAGGTCCTCTCTGAAGCTACTTTGGGCCCAGGAGTGGACTTAGGTTTGGGAACTGAAGAAGGTACAGTGAATCTCCACTATAATCACTCATCAAGCTTCTGTCCAGGAGACCCAGACATTTTCCACTTGTATGTCAAGCTATACCTTAGAAGGCTGCCCATATTTGAGTCTCCATGACCAATTAGCCATCACCAGCAGGCCAAAATCCTCCGATTACCACTCTGCCCTAAGGCATGTTATGATCACTGTCCACTGTGTCTCCAAGGGTCGGGTGCTGACACCTGGCCTCTGCCACTCCAGGATCTTATTATTTCCATTCTGACAGTCTGTTTCCTGGGGCCACTTCTGGCACCAAATATGCAATCAGTCCTGTTAGGAAGCAGTGCATTCAAAAGGCATGAAAGAAAATGGGATGAAGAGATTCTTTACAAGTGTGGGCAGGGCTGGGGGAAACTGACAAGGATGGTGGGGGACACACAGGGCTAGCAACAGGGGGAAGTGTCCACTGTTCCTACCTTGAAGAGGACAGGGGAGTGTGATGGCTTTGTAATGTGTCACATTGGCTTGGCTGAGCTATATTCCCCAGAATTCCCTTCCCTGTACATTTCCAGTGAGGTCTTATGTGAAATTTGGAAGGGTGGAGGTGGAGAAGTAGTTATCAGAGTCCATTTGAGCCGCTGTGACAAAATGTCACAGACTGGGTAGCTTACAAGCCACAGAAATTTATTTCTCCAAGTTCTGGAGGCTGAGAAGTCCAAGATGAAGGTTCTTCTGGTGAGGGCTCTCTTCCTGGTTCACAGCTGGGGCCTTCCCACTGTGTCCTCACATGGTGGAAGGGGAGAAGGGTCTCTGTGGGGGTCTCTTTCTTTTTCTGTGGCATTCCCACTGTGGGGCCTGGGGGGTGGAGTACCAGTACGTCCTCTTAGTTGGCGCCTCTGGGTAGTTCTGACCTGAGAATTCCTCCACTATCCATGGCTCTTCTCCTTGCCCCAGTTTGAAGATCACATCTGGTTTGCTAACATGATACCCCACGGAGACCAGCTGTCTGTAGTTTTCCAGAATCACAGCCCTGTCCAGGAACCTCCGAGCAGGACACAGTTGCTGCCACTCCTCCTGGGTGAAGTCCACAGTCAGGTCCTTGGATGAAACTGATCTCTGGGATTTGTTCATTTTCGGATGCTCTTGAAAAAGGGCCAGGAGTTGGGATACCAGACCCCCGGAAAAACCTGGAGAATGAGAAACAGCGCCAGGCAGAATGCCAGGATCAGCACACGCGCAGAAGCAGGCCCCCCAAAGTGGTTTTTTTTTTTTTGATGTAGTGTTCCATGATTCATTGTTTGTGTATAACACCCAGTGCTCCATGTAATACATGCCCTCCTTAATACCCATCACTGGGCTAACCCACCTCCCAGCCTGCTCCCCTCTAAAACCAGTTTGTTTCTCAGAATCCATAGTCTCTCATGGTTCAACTCCCCCTCTGATTTTCCCCCTTCATTTTTCCCTTCCTTCTCCTAATGTCCTCTATGCTATTCCTTATGTTCCACAAATAAGTGAAACCATATGATAATTGACTTTATCTGCTTGACTCATTTCACTTAGCATAATCTCCTCCAGTCCCATCCATGTTGATGCAAAAGTTGGGTATTCATCCTTTCTGATGGCTGAATAATATTCCATTGTATATATGGACAACTTCTTTATCCATTCGTCTGTTGAAGGGCATCTTGGTTCCTTCCACAGTTTGGCTATTATGGACATTGCTGCTATGAACTTTGGGGTGCATATGGCCCTTTTTTCACTACATCTGTTACACCATACACAAAGATAAACTCAAAATGAATGAAATACCTCAATGTGAGACAGGAATCCATCAACATCCTAGAGGAGAACATAGGCATTAACCACTTTGACATTGGCCACAGCAAATTTTTTCAAGACATGTCTCCAAAGGCAAGGGAAACAAAAGCAAAAATGAACTTTTGGGACTTCATCAAGATCAAAAGCTTCTGCACAGCAAAGGAAACAGTCAACAAAACAAAGAGACAACCCACAGAATGGGAGAAGATTTTTGCAAATGACACTACAGACAAAGGGCTGATATCCAAGATCTATAAAGAACTTCTCAAACTCAACACCCCCCCCCAAAAAAATAATCAAGTTAAAAATCGGGCAGAAGACATGAACAGACACTTCTCAAAAGAAGACATACAAATGGCTAACAGACACATGAAAAAAATGTTCAGCATCATTAGCCATCAGAGAAATTCAAATCAAAACCACATTGAGATATCATCTTACACAAGTTAGAATGGCAAAAATTAACAAGACAAGAAACAACAAGTGTTGGCGAGAATGTGGAGAAAAGGGAACCCTCTTGCACCACTGGTGGAAATGCAAGTTGGTACAGCCACTTTGGAAAACAGTGTGGAGGTTCCTGAAAATATTAAAAATAGAGCTACCCTATGACCCAGCAATTGCACTACTGGGTATTTACACAAATGCAATTTTGAAAGTCAATCTGCCAGTCTTCCCACCTCTTTCCCCCAGGCTAGCCCCTTCCTCTGAAAAGAAGCTCTAAAAAACTGTATGGTTCTTTCTTCTTTGGCTAAGAATCTCTCAGAATGAACATTGGTCCTGGAGTCAGGTTATCTTGGGTTTGATTCTGAATTCTGTCACTTTCTAGCTATGCATTATCATTGGACCAGTCTCTTAACTTCCATAGGTTATGATTTCTTCTCTTATAAAACAAAGATAATATTTACCTACACAAATATTGAGAGAACTAATAATATGTGAAAAACTTATGCACAGTACTTAGAACTCAGTAGGTACTCTATAAATTATAGGTTCCTCCCCACTGGTGACCATTAAAAACACGAAGAAAATTTTTTCCAAGTAAAACCTCTATTTTGTCTTACTTATTGAATCCCAACTTTTCAAAATGGCAAGATCTCCTAAGTACCTTCTTCTGCATTTTTTAGTTTAGTTAAGGTGATGATTACAAAAGCAGATAAATTTACGTTGGAATTTGGAAAGATCAGGCTGCAAAATTGCCCAGTCCTCCTTGTGGGTCTTTCATGGAACTGCACACTTGTTGGAAGAAGCTGACCCTCAGAGAGAGACCCACGTTCCTTGGTTAAGGTTATGGGACTAGCTGTGCACTCCTGTGAAGAACCTCCAAATGCATGCATTGGCACTTCTGATAACCTTTTCTCAGCATGTTGACATATTGGCTGTGAATAGCCCTTGATATTTTAATATGTTTAGACAAAGTTGATGGGCTATTTCCTAGTGAAGCAGGACTTAGCTACAACAGAGCCTAGTGGTTTCCAACTGTGGACCTTAATATATGAATTATCTTCCAAGGTTTTCTTTTATAATGCTTGACAAGCACATAAATTTACTGATATCAGTCTCATCTGTCATTATAATTCCCAAATGAGGTCTTCGTGTCTCAGTGATATTCTTGCCTTTCAAACTAGGCATTATCTTCCAAGTATCCCATGTGCTCTAGATTTCTTTTGTCGTTTAAGACTCTTATGGAAGCTCTGCGAGAATTAAGAGACTATCAAAATTCTTTTACAAGCATGGTTTTATTACTGATGTAGGCCAAAGGGTAAAGAACATATCATAGAAGCTATAGCTAAAGCTGAGCCTTTCTATACTACAGCCCCAGTTATAAACATATTTTGTGATGCTTATAAACATTAGTGACTTACATGCCCACCCAGCTTTTAAACATAAATTTGAGAGCTTCTGCAAAGCAATTAAGTGGAGGTGGTGAACTTTACCTGCAGGAGTACGTAGACAGATTGATTATAGAGATTTTTTTAGTGTTTCCCCTTTAAAATATCCCAAGGAGTTCATTGAGACCCTTATTCCCTAAAAAGGATGTTCTCAAGTTTAACCAGACTCAGTGAATCATTTGGGCCCCAGGTTACACTCAGCAGGCACAATAATAAACATATTTCAAGTTGTGACTGGAATTGATATGAAGATAAAAGGAACATGGGTAAATTTGGTCCATTTTCTTTCTTTCTATCATACAGACAGGATCTGTTCCCTACTCTCATAGGAGGGTCATGCAGAGGAAAAAAGGAGTGGGAGGGAGATAAAGCATGGGAAATGTAGAAAAAAATAAGAAGGCAGAGAATAGAGAAAATATCAAGATAAAAATATGCAGGGTGTCACTGTGGGACTTGGGCAGTAGGAGGAAATGAAAGTTGGAACCAGGAACTCCAAAAGACCAGAGTGGTCTTAAGAGTCAATGTGGCAAGGAGTTACTTAGCTTAGTGAAGGTTCTGGAAAATGAGCTCACTAGAGAACTAGAATTCTACTTTCTTTGTGAAAACCAATTTAAACTCCTAGTTTTGGGTCTTTGGTAATGAAAGTGTCTCCAACTTTATACAGAAGAAGACTCACCTAATAAAATTATTTTCTTTTCTTATCCCAGGTATCTACTCAGCTGAGTTTATTGAAGCAGGCATTTGGATAATTAAGGTCATTGTTATTTCACTGTTGGGCATTTATTTCCTTCAGTATTGCATTTACCTATGCAAATTATCAATGTTTCAATTAAAATATCTTAATCAGTTTAAGAAGAATAAACTCCATCACACCCCAAGAGAATTGTGGTAATTAACCATCACTGAATCTTTGGAGAAAAAAAAGTCATATATGTTACCCTTAAGGAATTTATAATCCAGCTCGTTTTCTCCCAGAAGTTTGACAGCTTGTAGGATCCTCTCGGTTTCTCAGTTCTTATTGGCTAATTTATATCATAATAGCATGCCAAAATCACAATGGTTAAAAATGGATGACATTTGAATAAGATCACACACTCATCTGCATGGAAGTTTGATTCCTATTAAATAAGATTGTATAGAACACAAGGAAAACAGGAAGTTTACCTGTCCTCATACAGATTGGAAGGTTAAGATAATTGATACTTTTTGAGCAGCGTTGTTCCATCCATTATCTCCTTTCTTTTCTCTACCCAACCTAACACTTAATAGGGACCGAACCTTGAAGTCTTTCTGTATAATGGGGGTAATATTGTTACATTACAAGGTAATTATGAGAATTAATGGGATAAAATGTATAAAATGTATGTAGTAGAAACCATAAACTGTTTCCAAATATTCTGTAGCACACTTCTTCCTTAGTAGTAGAAAGATTAATTTTATCTTGCCACATGGTCACCGAGAATAAAGACTTAATATCCTGGACTCTTTTGAACCTGGGTGTAGCCATGAGACTAAGTTCTCACCAAATGGATCAGACTGGAGAAGAAGGAACTGGCAGGAACAAGGGACAACCTTCGGCTAACTGCCAGCAAAGAACCAAATCCTGCCAAGTAACATGTGCATAAGCTTGGAAGAGGATTTGTCCCCAGGCAAGTCTTCACATAAAACACAGCCTTAGCCAACACCTTGAGTGAGCCTTGCAAGAGACTGTGAGAGAGAAGATGCAGCTAAGCCATGCCCAGGTTTCTGACCCACAGAATTGTGAGTTGTTTTATAGTTGCTAAATGTTGGGATAAGTTATTCTGCAACAATAGGTAATTGATAAAGTGATAAATGTAAGAGTGGAATGTCGAAAAGTGTGGAATTCCAGAAAGTGTCTTTAAATAGAGTGTGCCCTTCTTCTGCTCCTTCCTCTTGATAGCTAGAATAAGGATATATTGACTGAAACTCTAGCAGCTATTTTGAACCATGAAGTGATAATGGAGCACAGCAACAAATAAAAGGGAACCTGGATTCCTGGCAGTATTTTATATAATACCACTCTGGATCACTTGTACTTTCTTATACAATGGAGAGAGCAATGTCAGCTTTTTGTTTACTTTGTTTATTTTTTGTTCATTTTCATTTATTTCGATTTTTCTGTCACATAAAAACAAAGCTAGTCCTAACTAATGACTGTGTCTGACACTACTCTTTTTTTTCTTTTTTTAAAATTTAAATTCAATTAGCCAACATAGAGTACATCATTAGTTTCAGATATAGTCTGACACTACTCTTAACACCTGATAAATATTTAAGAAATACTAGGTTTTTTCCTGTGCATCAGAAAAAATAAAATTCCTAGGAATAAATTTAACCAAGAAGATGAAGGACTTGTACACTGAAAACTATCAGACATTAATGAAAGAAAGTGAAGACACAAATAAATGGAAAGATATCCCATGCTAATGGATTGGAAGAATTAGTATTGTTAAAAATGTCCATACTACCCAAAGCAATCTACTGATTCAGTACAATCTTTATCAAAATTCCAAATGCATTTTTCACAGAAATAGAAACAAACAATCATAAGATTTGTAGATAACCACCCAAAACCCTGTATAACCAAAGCAATCTCGAGAAAGAACAAAGCTGGAAGCATCACACTAACAAATTTCACTACTGTCACACTATCAAATTTCAAACTATACTACGAAGCTTTAGTTATCAAAACAGTATGCTATTGTCATAAAACAGACACAATGGATAAGTGAAAAAGAATAGAGAGCCTAGAAATAAATCCATGCATATATGATAATTTATGACAAAGAAATCACGAATATACAATGGGGAAAGGACAGTCTTCTCAATAAATGGTGCTGGGAAAACTGGACAGCCATATGCAAGAGAAAAAAACTGGACTACTGTCTTACACAAAAATTAAATCAAAATGGTTTGAAGACTTGAAAATAAGACCTTACACCATAAAACTCCTAGAAGGAAACATAGGTGGTAAGCTCCTTGACATCAATCTTGGCAATATTTTTTTGGATCTAACACCAAAAGCAAAGGCAAGAAAAAGAAAAATAAAGTGGGACTACATCAAACTAAAAAGCTTCTGCACAGCAAACAAAGCCAGCAACAGAATAAAAAAGTAACCTGCTAAATGAGAGAAAATATTTGCAAATTATATATCTGAAAAGTATTAATATCCAAAAAATATGAAGAACTCATGCGACTCAATAGCAAAAACAAAACACACACACACAATTCAATTTAAAAATGGGCCCAATAGATTGTGAGGGTGATCTAAATGCAATATCTGTCCCCACTTTGATCTCCAGGGTTGATTCGGTTGATCTGGCTGGCTAAGCAGGAGTCCCCTTCCCTGCTCACCACTCCATGTGTGTCCTTCCCAAAGTTGCACACTTGGTTGAAGAGGATGACCTTCCCTGATAGAGGAGGATCATTGTTTCATCAAGGGTATATGAGGAGCGGCATTCCCTCCAAATGAGCTCTCAAAATTGGGCAGGATATTTGAATAGACATTTTTCCAGAAATGACTTTCAGATGAACAAGTATATGAAAAGATGATCATTACTAATTATCAAGGAAATGCAAATCTTAACAACAATGAGATATCACCTCACACCCATTAAAAAGGCTGTTATTAGAAGGACACGAACTAACAAGTGTTGGCAAGGATGTGGGGAAAAAAGGAATGCTTGTGCACTGATGGTGGGAAAGTAAATTGCTGCAGGCACCATGGAAAACAGTATGGATGTTCTTCCAAATATTAAAAATAGAACTACCATATGATCCAGCAATTCCACTTCTGGTTATTTGAAGAAAATGAAAACACTAACTCAAAAAGATATATGCACCCCTGTGTTTATTGCAGCATTATTTACAGTAGCCAAGATAAGGAAACAACCTCAATGTCCATTGATAGATGAATAAATAAAATGTGTGATAACAAAAATTAAGATACCAAGAATAAACCTAGTCAAAGAGGCGAAAGACCTATACTCTGAAAACTATAAAACATTAATGTAAGACACTGAAGACAACACAAAGAAATGTAAAGACATTCTATACTCATGGATTGGAATAAAAATATTGTTAAAATGTCTATACTACTCAAAGCAATCTACACATTTAATGCAGTCCTAATCAAATTACCAATATCATTTTTTACAGAACTAGAACAACTGTAAAATTTATGTGGAACCACAAAAGAGCCCAAATTGCCAAAGCAATTTTGAAAAAGAAGAGCAAACCTGGAGGTATCACAATTCCGGACTTCATGTTATATTACAAAGCCATGGTAATCAAAACAGTATGGCACTAGCACAAAAATAGACATATAGATCAATGGAAAATAATAGAAATGCTAGAAGCAAACCCACAATTATATAATTAATTAATCCTCAACAAAGCAGGAAAGAATATCCAATGGGACAAAGACAGTCTCTTCAATAATTGGTGTTGGGAAAACTGGTCGGCTACATGCCAAAGAATGAAGCTGGGCCACTTTCTTACACCATACACAAAAATAAATTGAAAATGGATTAAAGATCTAAATGTGAGACCTGAAACCATAAAAATCCTAGAAGACATCATAGTCAGTAATGTCTTCGACATCAACCCTAGCAACCTTTTCCTAGATATGTCTCCTGAGGCAAGGGAATAAAAGGAAAAATAAACTGTTGGAACTACATCAAAATAAGAAGCTTTCTGTATAATATTCATATATATGTGTATGTTTGCATTTCCCTGGTAATTTGTAGTGGTCATCTTTATCCATTCATCAATCAATGGAAACTTGGGTTGCTTTCATATCTTGGCTATTATAAATAATGTTGCTATAAACATAGGGGTGTATGTATCCCTTTGAATTAGTGTTTTTGTATTATTTGGATAAATACCCCCAGTAGTGCAATTGCTGGATCATAAGGTAGATCTATTTTTAACTTTTTGAGGAACCTCCATACTGTTCTAACAGTGGCTTAAGTGTGATGGGGATTAAGCAGTACAGTTGTCATGATGGGCACAGGGTGCTGTATGGAAGTGTTGAAAACACTATATATACATTGTCATTGGCAACAACATGGATGGAGTTAGAGAGTATAATGCTAAGTAAAATAAGTCAGTCAGAAAAAGACCAATAGTATATGATTTCACTCTTATGTGGAATTTAAGAAACAAAACAAGCAAGCAAAGGATAAAAAAGAGAGACAAACCAAGAAACAGACTCTTAACTATAGAGAACAAACTGATGGTTACCAGAAGGGAGGTGGGTTGGGGGATGAGTGAAATAGGTGATGAGGATTAAGGAGGGCACTTGTCATGATGAGCACTGGGTGATGTATGGGATTGTTGAAACACTGTATTGTACATCTGAAACTAATATAACACAGTATGTTAACTATATTGGAATTTTAAAAATGTGGCATGTATACACAATGGAATAATAGTCAGCCATAAAAAATGAAATCTTGCCATTTGCAGCAACATGGATGGACCTTGAGGGCATTATGCTAAGTGAAGTAAATCAGACAGACAAAGACAAATACCATGTTATTTCACTTTTATGTGAAATCTAAGTAAAAATAATAAAAAGCTCATATATACAGAAAACAGAGTGATAGTTGCCAGAGTCAGGGGGTGGGTGAAATGTGTAAAGGGGCCCAAAAGGTACAAACTCCTGTTTATAAAATAAATAAGTCATGGGGATATAATGTACAGCATGGTAAGTATAGTTAATAATACTCTATTGCCTATTTGAAAGTTGGTAAGAGAGTAGATTCTAAAAGTACTCATCACAAGAAAAAAAATTTGTAACTGTGTGGTGGTGGATGTTAATTAGACTTATTGTGATGAACATTTTACAATATATACAAATATCATATCATTATGTTGTACACCTGAAAGTAATATAATGTTAGATGTCAGTTATACTTCAAAAAAAAAGAAATAATAATTTTCTTTCTGCCCCAAGTATCATGGAAGAATGAATAGAAAATACCTTGTGGCAAAGTTCTTATTTTTCAGGAATATAGTCTAATTTCAACATGGTTTTAATGATTTAGCTGAATTTTTCTCACTAAATGCTTTATCCAGCAGTCTCTCTTTGGTTTTTTGTTTTTGTTTTTTTTTTTTAAAGATTTTATTTATTTATTTGACAGAGAGAGACGCAGCGAGAGTGGGAAAACAAGCAAGGGGAGTGGGAGAGGGAGAAGCAGCGGGGCTAGATCCCAGGACCCTGGGAACATGACCTGAGCCAAAGGCAGCCGCTTAACGACTGAGCCACCCAGGCGCCCCAGCAGTCTCTCTTTGTTAACATTTAAATATACCAGGTTCTCTAAAGAATGCTGAATCCTTTTTTGTAATGGGAAAATTTTATTTTGTGAGATGGCACTTTCACCCCTAATTCTATCCATTGGTTGGTTAAAAATGTTGATTAATTGAATTTAAATTTAAAAAGAGACCAAGGAAAAGTTAAATAAATGAAAGACCAAGAAATGCCAAAAATGGAGCTTTATACATTTTTCTTCTTCTTTAAGTAAGAATATTCATATAGAATCTTTACATCTTTACGTGAGTTCTGGTTTTGTCACTGACAAATTGTATGAACTTGCCTATATCCCTTACAACCTCGGAGCCTTAGTCTCCCCATTGGTAAGAGAGGAATAGTAATATTACCTTATTTATAGTGTAGATTCACTGAGATAATGCACTTAAAATATTTAGCATAGGGACTCCTGGGTGGCGCAATGGGTTAAGCGTCTGCCTTCGGCTCAGGTCATGATCCCGGGGTCCTGGGATTGAGCCCCACGTTGGGATCCCTGCTCAGCGGGAAGCCTGCTTCTCCCTCTCCCTCTGCCTTCTGCTCCGCCTGCTTGTACTCTCTCTCTATGACAAATAAATAAATGTAATCTTAAAAAAAATATCAAAGTGTTCCTCACAAGTAAACACTATATAAATTCAAGTATCCTGTTATTTGGAATGTTATTATCAATACATTTCTCTAGGATAAACATTTTGTGTTGATCCTGGTCTTGTTTGTTGATATGTTGGCTCTGAAGTCCCCTGGAGATAATGCCTAAACTTGAAAGAATGAGTCTAATGTTGAAATTTTCAGGTACTAAGGCAGACTAATAAGGTAGATTATTTTTTTTTTTTTTTGTCAGGGGGTGGAACTTCCCAAGCATCCAACAAATTCCTCTCCACGCAGGAAGGTATCATGTATACTTATGCCTATGGCAGGACCAATAACAACATATTATTATCTTTTGTTTTTCTTGAAGAACTTCACAGGTGAAAAATCTCCACTCTACCTTACCTTTCTACAGTCTTCCATTATGAATTCTTATCTCTTAGATGTTCAAGAACCCCTTCCTTAGGTCTTGATTTGTATATCTGGACTCATGGAAAAACCTAGATATCTAGAAGTTTGTTCACTAGCTGACCATTAATGGTATCATTTGCAAATTATACAATGTATATATTTAAGGACAAAATGGTGCTCAAATTTTGGTCCTTCTTATGGATTTTATGCTGCTTTTGGCGCTGGAGCTCATCTGTGGAATAATTAATTTTGGCAAATGTTTGCTGGCCTGGCTTTCTGGAAGTAAAAAATTATCATATAATCTGGTCCCAGGTTCATATGAATTTCTCTATGCTGCTCATCCAGCTGCTTTGGCTTGCCAGAGACTTCACAATGCTAGAATTTTCGTACAAAACTCTTTCCTCTCCACCCCACCCAAGCAGCTTTGTTCCCTCAGGGGTGTGATCAGAATTGAAATCACTGGAAAATTATTGCAGCTCTAATTGATGATAAAGAAATCCTGAGCTGGCCCCAGAGTTTAACAGGCTCAGATATTTTATAAAAATGAGATTTTGACAGAGCAAATAGCATCTATAGGCTTTAATGTTAATGAAGAAATATATTTTTCATAGAAGATAAAGATGTTCTAACTTGTCGTCATGAAATTTGAATGTGGTTTTCTTTCCTTTTCTAGTTGTGTTGCTACATCTGGTTATACATTTTATCTACTCTCCTTTTGAATATTTGGATTAAGGAGGTATATTTATATATATATATATTCTTATATCTGGAATACATCTACATAACTATATATATGGAATATATCTATATCTATTTAATCTATGTCTATCTACATTTATATCTATTTCTCTCTCTCTCTCTATATATATATCCGTATCTATCTAGCTATCTACCTATACATCCAGAATGAAGTTAACAGATTTTTTTTTCTAAAAAGCATGATATTTATGACTTATTGATGAACATGATTTTAATCAGTGGTATTAACTGTCTACAGATTTTAATGTTCTGGGCAGTGGTCGACCAAAGTTTCCACTACTTAATGAGATAGTCTGCCAAAGTGGACTTGAAGTAGATCTTCTTTCCTTGTCTTATATTGTTGCAAATTATATCTTATTCATACCCACAAGGATGGCCATCATTAAAAAAAAAAAAAAACAAACAGAAAATGTTGGTAAAGATGTGAAGAAATTAGAACTCTCATACATTGCCGGTAGGAATGTAAAACAATGCAGTTGTTGTAGAAAACAATTTAGCCATTCTTCAAAAAGTTATTCACAGAATTACCATATGACCTAACAATTCCAAAAGGCATCTATTCCTAGGTATATATCCAAAAGAATTGAAAAAAAGTGTTCAAAAAAAGTCCTGTACATAAATGTGCATGGCAACACTGTCCACAATAACCCAAAGGTAGAAAGAACCCAAATGTCAATCAATTGATGAGTGGATAAACACAATGTGGTATATCCATATAATGGAATATTATTCAGCCATAAAATAGTGAAGTACTCGTATAATACCCAGTGCTCCAAACAATGAATTGTGGATCACTACATCAAAAACTAATGATGTATGGTGACTAACATAACATAATAAAATAAAATTTAAAAAAAGTGAAGTACTGATACATGTTACAACATTGATGAACCTCGAAAATGTGAAGCTAAGTGAAATATGCCAGACACAAAAGATCACATATTGAATGATTCCATTTATATGAAATATGCAGAATAAGCAAATGCATATAGGCAGGAAGCATATTGCTTCCCGATTTTGTGGTTGCCAAAGGCTGGGGGGGAGGAGAAAGGAGTGACCGCTTAATGGGTGCAGTGTTTTCTTTTGGTGTGATGAAAATGTTTTGAAACTAGATAGAGATGTCGGCCACATCACATTCTAAATGTACTAAATGCCATCGAATTGTGCATTTTAAGCAGTTAATTTTAAGTTACATGAATTTCACTTTTTAAAGATGTAGAACGAAATTTCTATCTTACTCGTTTTGCAAGGGACTCTACTGACTTCTTTAAAAGGAGGTAGGCAGTTACCGTTCATGTTGCTTTTTATTTTTTTTTTATTTTTTTTTTAAAGATTTTATTTATTTGACAGAGAGATAGAAGAGCACAAGCAGAGGGAATGGCAGAGGGAGAAGGAGAAGCAGGCTCTGCACTGAGCAGGGAGCCCGATGCGGGGCTCGATCCCAGGACCCTGGGATCATGACCTGAGCCGAAGGCAGACACTTAACGACTGAGCCACCCAGGCGCCCTCATGTTGCTTTTTAAAATGTGCATTTTAGGGGCACCTGGGTGGCTCAGTTGGTTAAGCGACTGCCTTCGGCTCAGGTCATGATCCTGGAGTCCCGGGATCGAGTCCTGCATCGGGCTCCCTGCTCAGCGGGGAGTCTGCTTCTCCCTCTGACCCTCCCCCCCTCTCATGTGCTTTCTCTCTCTCTCTCAAATAAATAAATAAAATCTTTAAAAAAAAAAAATAAAATGTGCATTTTAGCAGTGAAGTTCACAGTTTGCGCTCCAACATGAATTGGGTTTAGAGGCAGAAGATACAGAAAAAACCTCATTGATGTGTAGATATTTAGATTTAAGAAGCAGTGTTAGCCATTTAGCAACCCTATTATCAGGTTAAAGGCTTCTTAAGGTCATCTGGGTCAATCTAATCCATAATTATAAATCTCATGGATGTTATAGATTACAACCATTGAAAACCAATGGATCTAACTGAAATACTAACTATATTTTGTTTAACTTGTCACATGTTATGGTCTAGTAACAATACTCTATTTGTACTTCTCCAGGCATGTATGTTATTTCATTTCTTGATCTCTTTGGATTTGCTATATTTTTTGCCTTGAATGTCCTTTTTTCCATTTGGTCACCTAGCAAACTTCTACTCTTTTTTTTTTTTTTTTAAAGATTTTATTTATTTATCTGAGAGAGAGAATGGGAGACAGAGAGCATGAGAGGGGAAGGGTCAGAGGGAGAAGCAGACCCCCCGCTGAGCAGGGAGCCCGATGTGGGACTCGATCCCGGGACTCCAGAATCATGACCTGAGCTGAAGGCAGTTGCTTAACCAACTGAGCCACCCAGACGCCCCCAAACTTCTACTCTTCTTTCAAGACTTAATTCAAAGTGTTACCTCCTCAAGAAGACTTAGTTTCTCCTTCCTCTGTTCTATCTAATATCTTGTACATACTCCTATTAATTCACTTAGGACACTTAATCGTAATTATATTCTTGCATTTCTATTTTTTCTACTAGACTGTGAGTTCCTTAAGAATAAAAAAAAATATATCCATTATGCTTTCTGCCATGTTATTTCTGCCTAGAAAAGTGCAGGGCCTGTAAGAACACATAAAAGTATGTTGACACAATTATACAAAAGAAAGTATAATGTTGGTTTTCTTGGAGGCATGAGAGTAGTGAAAAGATCCTTGGAAATCTGGTGATATCTGAGCATGATTTCAGCTCCATAGAATTCTTTTTGAGAATTTTATCCCCAAGGAATCCTGTCTCAAAGCCTCAATCATCTATCTTCTCCCAAGATACAATGTCTCTGCTGTTTTGTTCCCAGTTTCTCCAACTGAGAAAGGTTCCTGATTATTTGTGCTGGCAAGAGTATTTCCTGTAGATGCTCTTAATGTAAAATGCAGCATTCTGAGATCATGGAATCTACACTGAAGAACTTTTTTCTACTTGTATCTGCTGCCATGGCTCAATTGTTCTGAAGACTTGGACACTTTTTTGTGACCTGATTTTCTCTAAAAAAGACAACTCCCTCATCCCTAGAGCACTTGAAGGTCTCTAGAAGGTTTAGAAAGGCAGTCGAGTCCGCCAACCTCAGCACTCTGCCAGTTTCCATCCTGTACATGTTTTTAACCCTCAGGGTAGAGCGAATGCCTGGAGATATTCTTTCATAACATTTATTTG
Organism: Phoca vitulina; assembly: GCF_004348235.1. NCBI lineage: Eukaryota > Metazoa > Chordata > Mammalia > Carnivora > Phocidae > Phoca > Phoca vitulina. Next base: position 250,293 of record NW_022589806.1, read on the forward strand.
GCAAGAAAAATAGAAAAAAAATTGATAGCAGCCAAGGGTCACAGTTTCCACATTCTGCAAGAATATCTTGAAGCATATTCTGCTTTTATTTTTGCAAAGTAAAAAGCTCATAGTTTTGTGACAACTCCTCACATTATCTTTTTGTTTTGTTTTGTTTTGTTTTGTTTCTGGGATAGGAATATCACAGCTATAATTATAAATTGCTTACATTCTTTACATTTTTGTCTTACTTGAAAATGTTATATTCCCCACCTTTTGTCTTCCTATGCATCCTTCTTCCTATGTTCATTTTTCAACTTCTAGAGGAGGCACTCTTAATTTGGGGACCACTGACCCTTAATGGCACCCAAAGATGAGCTTCTGGAAATATATGATACCTCTCACATTGTGAGCTGTGCAAAATTATATATATTTGTATATGTGTGCATTTTTCCTGGGAATAAGATCCATAAATTTCACCAGATTATCAACCATGGTTCAGGAGCCAAAAATTAAACATATGGTTCTGAACATGAAGCATCATTGTATACAAACCTAGACGAATCTGCTTTAAGAGACTTCAGAGAATTAAATAAGGGTCTCTGGCCCAAAAGGAAGTTGTTTTTTTTTTTTTTTTTTTTTTCTATTCCTCAAGGGGAGCTTTCTTTCTTTGAGGAGTTCTCATGAATTGAGACTAAAATTTTCTGGATTGTAAAACTGATTTTGTGATTGCACTCTCACACCTTGAAATTGACTCTCTTTATTCAAGCTGCTGGAACTTGCAGACTACTAACTGTGCTGTTAGAAGTCACATAAAAATCACCAGTTGTAACTCCTAAAGGAGAAACAGCAAAGGAACTGTTGCTGGACTTATAAATCTTTTTCAAATATTTGAGGTCCAGTTGTTATTTGTAGGTTGCTGGAGAAAATGTTCCAGCATATTAATATCAGCGAATTTATATGTGTAAACCTGTGTACATTTCTTTATCAATCTGCGTTTATTCAGCACTCTAAGATGATTTACACCCTCCCAGTCCCTGAAAACCCTGAGGACAGAGCGTTACACATACTCCCAATTATTTATGCATAAAAATATGAGGTTTGGCCATTGGACCCACTGACATAGCTAAACATTTTTGGCCTCCTCACAAGGTAAAGAGTGGCGATGTGGCGGTTTGTGGACTTACATTCCGTAGTCTGCATTGGTCTGTGGGGGAAGTGAAGAGTGGGGAGAAAAAGAGCTCCTTCAATTTCTTAAGTTACTCTCTCAGAATTAGGGTTTCATCCATTGAGGTGCAACATCAAAATTGGGATATTTTCAGGTTTTGTTAGCTTGGAGCTTTCATTTCTGCTCTTAAGTTATTCCCTTCCCCAATACTATTTCCTATGCATATGTTTGGTTTGGTGACTGGATGGGGAGGGGAGTTTTTATATACGAAGTGCTTGTATTTCACACTAGGCACATTTTATTTTTCACCTAGCATCATGAAAGCAGGGGCCATGATTTATACTTTATAAGCACAATGCTCAGCATATAATAGATACTCAGTATCTACTGATGGATTTCAATTTTCATGTTGACTAGCAGTTTCTGAACTTTAGTGACTTAAAATAATATCTCTAACTCCTAGAGATGAGGTGGTTGAATTTTCATTTAAAGGTCTAAATCCAAAGAACAGAGTTCATTAGGCAAATGTGACTTTAGACACCAAAACTCGGTCATTGTGTTCTTAGTTTTGGTCAACTTGGTTTGGATCTAGTTAGACTGGATAAGACTATAAGCTTCTAGGACTTACTTTTATTCACACAAGTATGACAGATGATCCTTCTAATAAGTACATTAAACACACACACAATACACACACAAGAATCCAGTTTCCAAAATTGTTCCACATGTTAAGGTCAGTGTTGTTTAGTTCAAGTCAGTTTGGTAGTGTGCAAGGAGGTTTTATAGAAGGGCAAGTCAGATAAACTATGCTTTCAACCAGGCCTTCTTTCTAGTTTATTGGATATCTGTTAAAATGTAAGCTCTATAAGGGTATGATATTTGTTCTTGTTTTGTTCACTTCTGTAAGAGCTTAGTGAGCAGTACCTATATGCTTAACAAAGTGGTAAGTCCTCTGAAAATACAAAGAAAATTTTTAGTATGGAGCAGTCCTTATCTTCCATGAGTTCAGAATCCACCTAAGAAGATGAAATGAATAGATACAAAAAATATTGCATGCTAAGACACTCAGCCCAAGAACAGTAAAGTCTGTTATCTTTCTGGCTCTGCTACTAAATTGCCTGGTTAGCTAGGACAAGTCACTTTATTTGGGGGGCATTATCATTTCCTTATTTGGAAAACTGTGGATTACATAAAATTAGAGATTGAAACTATGATAGTTGTATATGTACAAATTCAGAGGAAACGAGACAAAATGTAGGTTATAACAGCCATGGAAAGAGTCAGGAAAAGATGGGTTAGAACTCAGCCTTGGGGGGTGGGTGGAAGAACTCAGCCTTGAAGAGTCAGTACCATTTAACTTTGTGGAGGGAATGATTGGGAACATTTCAGGAAGAAGTACAGTACATAAGATGTCATGCAGTAAAATATAAGTTTGATATAGCTAGGATGTCTTCAGTAATGGAGAATGTATTTTGGCAAAGAGGAAGAAATGACATTACCAGAAAGGAGTTCAGGTAGTAGAGAGGTACAAAGTGTCAGAAAAGAGATTTGGACCCAATTCAGGAGAAGAAGCAGTCATATATAAAGCGTTTGTGTGTTTGTATGTGTGTGAATACATGCAGTGTATGTATAGTGCTGGCACACGGTGAACTTCATACGTGGTTCAGCAATTGTGTGTGTGTGTGTGTGTGTGTGGTATGAAAAGAGAAAGAAAGAGAGGAGAGGGAAGAGATGGGGAAGAGAAGGGGGAGCAGCAAATAAAAATTAAATGGATTAGTCTGGCAATAGTGTAGGAGGTAGTAGTGTTCAATGTGTATTCGAAGACAAATCAGCAGGATGTGTATTTCAGCTATCTGAGCATATAGTCACAGGGCTACAGTCATAGATTCAAGTTGGAAATATTCTTAGATAATAATTATTTTAACCTCACACTTAAAGTAAAAATCTTTTCTGCATTCTCCCAGTCTTTGACACTTTGCAGTGACAGAGTTTACTGTTTTGCAAGACAGCCCATTTTGTTTATGGGTATTTTGTATCCTTAGACAGATCTTTCTGATCCTGAGCCTAAATTTGCCTCCTCATGAGTTCTACTTGTTATCCTGGTTCTCCCCTTGGGACTACACTGAAAATGTCTAATTTTGTCTCCACATCACATTTTTGGCTAAATATTCTTTTTTTTCAGGAAATAAACTTGCAGTTGTTTCAATCCTCCCTCCACAGCATGATTTCAGAAACTTTACCATCTGGACTATCTTCTTCTGAAATCTTTCTAGACTGGTAAAGTTCCTATTAGAATGTGGTTGCCCAGAAATGAATGCAGCCTACCAAATGTGGCCTGACTAGTGCCAAATTCCTCGGCACTAGTGAACTGGGTATTCTATTTGTATAGTGCTCTATTCTAACACTACATTTGCTTTCTAAGTAGCTACATCACATTATTGACTCATTTCAATTTGTGACTGCCTAAAAGCCACAACTACACAATGGCTTGTTGACCTGGGGAACTTCCTCTTTATTATTTTAGCCTTTCAAACCTGTTAAGTAAGATCTTTGTGAGTAGAAAATCTAAATGACTTGGCAGGTTGTAAAAACTACTTCTTTCTTAAAAATCTCTAGGATTTTTATTATTTGGGGGGAGAAGGAGTGTTGAGATACAGTCACAACTCACTAATTCAAGAGTAGTTGGAGGATCTATTTACTGAATTAGCAAAAAGGCTGAATTACTTTTTAATTTGAAAAATAATGATATTTGAAAGAAAACAGTAATTGAAATAAAGACTATGATGATATTTTCAAGGAAAGGATGTGCTCAGCTAGTTTTAATTAATAGACATAACTAGTCTTTAACAGCACCCTTCCTTACATACATTTCATGGTTAAAATCTTTTAAAACAGTCCCAGTAATGCTCAATGTTGGGCATTTATTTGCTGAGCCAACTTTTTTCCCTATACAGCAGGGAAGAAAATACAAGTAACAGCTAAAACTTTTATGGTATCTACTATATGCAAGGTTCTCTTCTAAGTACTTTACATGCTCATTTAAACTTCTCAACCATCCTATAAAGTGGACACTATTGTTATCATAACCACTTCATCTCTATTTTACAGCTGAGGAAACTGGGGTGCTGAGAATTTAAATAACTTCTCCCAAGTGAAATAGCCAGTAAATTCAAATATGGGATTTGAATCCAGATGATCTGGCTCCAGAGTTGATGCTCATTGTGCTTCTCATATCCAACCACTCATTTCAATCAGAATAGTAGAATCCAAATAATATCTTATAGTATCTAGAAAATGTCCTCAACTTGCTTGGGCTAAGAAGACCAAATTTAAGCGTAAGTTAAGCTCCCATAGTTCAAACTAGTATATCTTCTGTCCTGCAAGTGTTGGTGGTGGTGGTTATGGTGGAAGAAGTTTCACAATTGATTCTGGTCCTTTGTGTATGTAGTATATTTGATTAAACATTTTAGGATCTCACAGACATGTGACATAATCGTGTTTGAAAATATTTAAAGTTACATGAATTGGCAAGGCATTGGCTGCCCTCCACCTAAAAAGGTAGATGGATAGATAAATACCTTAAGAATCCAGTCTATGAATTAATTGCTGAGACTGTGATTGGGATAGTGGAGAGAGAGATCAGTCAGGAATCTTGGATCTTAGTTTTGGCTGTGTCAGTAATTGGTTCTCTGGCTTTTGATAAGTCAGTTAACCTTTCTGAGTTTCAGTTTCTCCATCTTTAAAATAAGAAGATTAGATGATCTCTCAGGACCCATCTAACTCGAGCATTCCATGTTTTTAGAGATGAAAGTAAACCAATGGTAGAGAAGTAGAGAAAGAGTTTAAAATGCTGTGAATAGAGGAAAAAAGTCTAGCTTTGGCTTTGCCATTTTTAATCATTCTGGGTTGTAAATGAAATTGAAAAGCAAGGAGGGAGCTCAATGACCTCATCCTCCACAATGTGGCTCAGAACTGGGTTTGCTCATATTAAAGGAAAGGAAAGGGGGGGGAGGGAAGGAAAGAAAGGGAAAAGAAAAAGGAAAGGGGGAAAAAAAGTAAAGGAAAGGAAAAAGAAAAAAAAAAAACCAAATCTTTCAACCCAATAAAGCTAATTTCATGTGAATTGGCATCAGTGCAAAATAAATTAGATGAGTAGTTTACAGTATATCTCCCATAATCATCTGGCTTGTCTTGAAACATTGAGGTTTTTAAACAAATTTTACTGCCTACTCTATGGCTTTGTGGTTCCATCATGCTTAAGGAAAAATGCTGACAACTTGTTTTCTGTTTCCACTGGCAGCATTACTGTTTTTAAATTGAAATGATAAATGGTCGGGTATGGTGCAATGGTTGAACTCTGAATTCTATACTGATATTCTATATTTCTCTTTAATGCACACATTATTATTTTCAGGTAGATTTCAACTGTGTTAGATAAAATGGTCATCATGTGATAATTGTAATCAGTGAACAATTATATGGATTTTGATCTTAAGACTTGAAAATGGTATGTCTTGATTTAGGCTTTTCTTCATTTTACAGGCATGCTCTTGAGAAGACCGGGGAACTCTGAGGAGAAAATTACTCTTAGATTTTTTCTACTTGGGGAAAGCCAGGTGTGCAGAATATTTTCCTAAATTTTTTTATCCTTCCCTTTCAAAGCATTTGAAAACAGTTGATTTGTAGTTTCTTCACACACATTGCCAAAGACAGTGTTAGAGACCTGTAAAGACTCACTTTGATCTGAAAGTAGTTTTGCTTGCCACGCGCTTATGCAATTGAGCACTACCTGATAATCAAAACCAACTCCCCAAACCTGAGCTTAGTCCTTTGACGCCTTATTTGAGTCTTTGGGGGAAAGCTTAAAACTTTGTATCTTCGTCTGTCAAATGAACTGGTCCAAGTCCCAAACAACATTATACTCAGTGATTTTTAACCACTGTGGAAGATGGAGCAATCACAAAAGGCTGCCATTTGTGTTAAATAATGTGTATATTAACAAAATTATTCATGGGTGAAGCTTACTGATGTTGGGTTCTTTGCTTGGTGTTCACCTAACTCCCTCTCCTATATTCAGCATATTCCCAGCATTCCCTCTGTACCCAGTGTCTTCATGAATTCCAGAATCCTTCCTCCTTTCTCTCTGCCTACTTGTACATTCATCAAGACCTATCCATCAGTTGCCTCATAACTGTATGCTTCTGTACGTCATATCACTTGAGCAAGTCATGTACTTTCTGGACCTCAGTTTTCCCATAAGTAAAATAAAGGGATTGAAGTAGATGACCTTGAAGGCCCCATCCAGTTCTAAAATTAGAATACCTGCATTAATGTGGTATCTAGTAAATGTGCTTTGCTTCCTGATAGAGGAGTTTGGTGAGATTATAAGGGCCAGATTGTGGCAACTCCCTGGGAACATCATGATTTCACTTAGTTAAAATTATTTTAGAAGACTAATTCGAAGCCTTTCAGAGACTTCCCCATTAATTTTGTTTTCCTTTCAATCACACTCCATAAATGGCTACCTATTTTGTTTATGCCTATAGTCAACTCTCTTTGTTGCTTTCCAGGAAGCAAATATGATTTCATAAACAGAAGAAAAGACTTATATGTATCCTTTTGGATTTAACTCCTTACTCATTTAGATGAGCTCAGATCTTAGCAAATGAACAATATGTCTGAGGAGTTTCTTCAGCAAATTATCCTTTCTGTTGGTATCATCCTAGCAATATTTTCCTGGATAATCCATTATGATCAAGTCTTCCAAAATATTGTCTCACTCTAAAAGCAATTACTTCTTACAAATGCTACTCATGGATAAGATGTCTTCTTAAAGTAAATTTTAAAAATCTCCTCTTAAAACACAATTAATCTAGTGATATTATCAATAAATTTTCTAATCAGCCTCTGGGCATTTTCAATTTCTATAACAAAAAAACAGCTTGATTTTACTCAGGTTAAGGAAAAAGACAAACCATGGTGGATTTTTTTTTTCCTTTTGGCTTCTCTTTCTTTTAAAACAAAGAACAAAATGACAAATCTAAATTTGAGACATCTGGATGTTTCCCATCATGTGGCTTAAACATCTGCATTTTTTCACTTCTGATCCAGATGTTTTGGTCTTATGTAAACCTAGCTAAAGTGAAGGAGAATATCAGGCAATCATCTGGGGACTTTGATTAACATGGACAGCAAATCTGAATAATCCATGTTCTGAGAGTCCTGTTTTTTGTCTAGTTCAGAACACATTACTAATGAGGTCAAAGTTACTGTAGGTTTGTTCCTTGTAAGGGCCAGTTAGCTCTGATTTGTTCCATGGCCACAGAATGCACCTCTAGCCTCAGCCAGCTGTCTGAAAAATGAGTGTCCTTGGTCCTACAGGCAGTCACGCAAGAAACTGAACAGCCAATTTCTACCACTTGAAAAGTAAAATAAAAATGCATTTCCCATGGATGGTAGGTCAGCAGTGTCATTTTTGTATAAAAATAATAATTATAACAGTAACTCTTATGTAGTGTTTATTTTGTGTCATTCTTTTAAGCGCTTTACATACATTCAATCATATTGTTTACTGCAACCATATATATATATATATATATATATATATGTTATTGTTATACCCATTTTACAGGTGAGAAAATAGAGGCATAGAAGGTTAAGTAATTTGCCCAAGATTAAAATGAATGGCATTCTCAAATTTTCTGTTTAATTCCCTGCATCTCCTTTGTCAAGAAGGTTGGGAGTAATTACAATGTATTGGCTGTCTAGAAAATATGGCAGGGAGGACAGAAACTTGGATATTTCTGCATCCTGAATTCATTGGTGGAATTGCTACTGTGACACATCCTGTGCTCAGTAAAGGAGGTTGATCTAAAATCCCTATTATTCCACCCAATATGATAATTATAGACATAAAAGTACCCTTTGCAAAAAAGAGAGGCAATATTTTTTGTTGGCAGTAAGTCAGTATGTAAAGTACATATTTATAAAAAAGTTCTATGTGGTTGGGAGCAATGAACTCCATTGGGTGGTTTCATAGAATAAATTGTCTGGATGCTCTGAGGAAGAATGATTTGTTTGACTGGCAAAATGCTTAAGAAACTTTGATCTCCAACCACAAATTGACTTTAGAATTCTAAAATCCTAGACCTAGACAGGACGTAAAGAGATAATTTAATTTATTTTTTAAATTAAAATAATAAACAAAACTGCTTGCTGAAAGAAGCAAATGAAAAAAATATCCCTCTTACATTTTTTAAGGAATCCAGGAATTGAAACTTCACAGATGCTCCCAAATCCATTTGTCCTTTTAATCAAGACATGTGATGTGAGCACCTACTCTGTGACTAGCACTGTCTTGAGTAATTGAACTATAGCAAGGAATAATACATGGCCACCAATCTTCAGAAACTCTTTATTTATTCTTGTGTTTTCTGCTTCTGAAGGTAAAAGCTCTCTTTCTTAAAACTGTCCTATTTTTTGTTTGTTTGTTTCATCTTCTGGCATTGTGGAAAAGAATTGCTCAACATCTTACTAATTGAGAATCTGTTCATTTGTTCATTAAATTCCATTTCCTTTTCCTTCTGAGCAAACATCTAGACTACACGCCCTCACCCTTTAATGTGAATGGATTTTATGGGCAGTTTTGTGCCAATCTCCATGCCCTCTCCTTTTACCAATCTACTGGCTGAATGGAGAGAACTCCTTGAACCTAGAGGAGATCAGAGAAACAAAATAAAAAGAGGCTATCTCTGAATAACTGTGGAGTACATCCTCTTCCCATGAGCCCCTCCAAGCCTCATCAGACTGTGATGTGAGCAGGCAGTGAATTTTATCGTATTAAGCTGCAGGATTTGAGTTGTTGTCCTTTAACAACAGTTATCAACTCTTACTAATACAATGCTCCTTATCAATTTTCCTTCGTAATTTTAAAGATGGTAATCATTCCACATTCAATTTTGGTAAAAATCTGGTTATTTGGGCTCAAGCTTTACATGGTTGTTAATTTTTTGTTGTTCTTCATAGGGCCACTCCATAAGCTTCCTCCTACCACTCCAACACACTTCAACATATCCCTTTTTGCTCTTTGTAAACCTTGTCCAGTTTCTCTATTTTATTTTTTTTCTATTATGGTGTTTTTTAAATTATGTTCAAACTAGTGACAAACACCCTCAATCCCTACCTTTTGAAGTTCTCTCTAATTGAACAATTTCAATGCCTTTATTTTCAGATCATAATTCTATACTCCAAAATCAAGTGAGGAATTTAAATAGAATCAGTAGACAGATGAGACCCAAAGGACCAAACTCCATCAATTCTTTCTTTGAGAATTTGAGATTATATTTAGTGAATGAATGTAATTACTCATTTCTAAAACAGCTTTGCAGGAGTACTTTGTCTTTCTTGACCATTATTCTCCTGCAAACACTTCAAAAGTTGCTCCAGTAGCAAATACACCTATCATTATGTTGTCTCTATTCTTGTCCCTACAGTGTCAGGATGCTCAATTAAGAAGGTAAGTTAAATACTCCAAGAGAATTCCTTTTGTGCAACTAAGTTTCTTGATCCTTGAAGTCTTTATTGACTTTTTAAAAAATTTTCCACTTTTCACTTCACCACATCCTATCTATTCCTCTTTCTCCTCAGATTTGCCTTTTCTGAGAGTATCCAGTTCACCACTCTCCATCTCTTATCACCTCATATGTACACTATGACAATAGCATCCCAACTGGTCTCCCTGTCACCATTCTCTTCCACTATTTAATTCTTCCTGCATCTGCTACCACATGAATGTTCCAGCACCTCACCTATCCTTATTTCTTACTATGCCCTCACACAGATTTCTGCTCTTGCTAGCCAAATATGCTTGTTATCAGCTAAACAGAAATTGCTTATTTTCTCTTGCTTATTCTCTGCCCTTGGGAAATTGCCTTTCTTCACCACTGTTCTTTCTATTCCAAATTCATCTCTTGCTCAGTTTGGGACTGAATCATCCCACCTCACTTATCTACTCTGCATGTAAAATATTAATTTTCCTACACTGGAATGTGTTTTGCAAATGCCCCTTTCTTTGTGCATATAATGTGTATACTATTTGAAAACAGGAACTTTAAGTTTTAAAAAATATTTCTATTATACTTTATGTAGTGGGCCGTACACAGTGGGCACTCAATTAATATTCATGATTGACTTTAGTACTCTCTGGAGAAAACGTGGTTGATCAAACAGCAGTGAATATTTGAGAAGACAAGTTTAGATGGGTGCAGGTGATTTTACAAGCTCTGATCTCACAGTAATTAGGATGCTGAATAACCTTCTTGAATTGCTTATGGCTGATTTGAAATCACAGTGCTAAAAAAGGTAAGTTTTATATGAAAAGGTTTGAAGCTAATGATTATTGTTTATTAGACAGCCCCATACATTCATCAGAGAGCCTTAATATTCAACACTGTGACCTCCTATCTTAGAACAAAAATGCATGAGTAATAGAGAAATTTGAGCCAAACAATTTTCAACATGAAATTCTCTCCCAGAAAAGAGCAACAACAATTGCAAGTGTTCAAACTTAACTGGTCACTATGGAACTATGTTCTGTCTTAACTTCATTCTGGTTTTATCAGTTCACTACCTCACCTTGGGAAATTAATACAAGGAGAATAAAGATTTAAAGGTACAATTTCTAGGATATTTCCCATGGTCATTATTTAATTTTTTAGAAAATATTTGGTGAAAACCAACCAATTTATTTAAAAATAAAATGCCAAAGGGCAGTAAATGCTTGAAACCAGTGGTTCTATACTCTTGTGAGCCCTTTAATCACCAAGTGGGTCAGGGAGTCTTCTCTTTTTTTTTCCAGAATTTGCTTCTTTCACAACACCTGCCATTTTTCAACTTGTTACAAAAGTAATCCATAGGATATTAATCATTTCCATGTCCTCTTGAAACTCCTCTATAAACTTCTCTTCCATAACTGAACTGTTTTTCCTGTCTTTGTAGTTTGTTTCTTACTTTTAAGCCCCACAATATTAGCTGCCAATGCTCAAACAAAGTATCAATTTTCCACATGATACTACCTTGGGTTCAAGCCTTACCAGAAGCCCACAAGTGTCTTTGTACTCCTTTTTTTTTTTTTTTTTCAAATGAGAGTGATTGAAAGCTGAACAGATTTGGATCTAATTTTATTAAGGCTTAGAGGGGGTGAGGAGAGATATCTTCTTACTTCTTTTCAGGAACCATCCAACTACCTTTCAGAATCTCCATAGTTAGATTGGAGCTCATAGATTACTAACCCTGCCAGATTTTATATTTTGCCAAATTGAAATCATGTACATGTTGACCATCTCCTGAGCACTATTTATTCTTAATGCTATTTTCACTTCCTATATATCTATTGCTTTTGTACATTTCTCATTTGTCTCATAATTTCTGACATTCTCAGATTTTTTTATTTTAAATAGTCTCAACTTTTAAAAGTATGTGTACTGTTGATAGATGAGCTAAATAAATTTGCTATGAACATATGGGAACTAACTGCACTAGTATTTTTCTAAATTTTCAAATCTATTTCAGTGAAAAATTGAGAAGAAAGTTTTTCCTACTGTGTAAGGAAGTGGAAGAATATATTATGTTCTAGACTAAATGCTTATTATACCCTATGGGATATATCTTTCAAAGATCTCAGATGAAAATCAAATTTTGAATTGCCATCTAGAAATAAATTTTTATAGATAGTGTACACATTGGTTCCTGAAAATGGTAGAAAAGGTTTCTTGTCAAGTTCCCCAGCACAAGTGTGAATGCTCTGTTTTTGAGTACTTACTAGTAGTGAAAGGACACATTGTGGCCAGCCAACTCAAATTGCTACCCACGTTTAATCATTGTAAATAAAGGAAGCGGAGAGACCCATGTTATATTTTCAGAACTGGCATGCTCAATACAGAACTATTAGTTTAAAAATACCACTGAACATTCTATTTGAATTGATCTAGGCTTCTGTGGAAAACAAAATAATAAAAAATACAATTGGTCACTTAAACATATATACTACTCATTTCATGCAGGTTATTAACTTAGTAATTACACATATCGTTAAAGAACAATGAAGAGTAAATAGAACTTTATAACACTTGGAAAACAGTTTGGAATTGATAAATTTCCATTTTGAAATACCTATTTTTTTTTACAGAAGCAAAATCACCTTTCTCAGTGGAAACAATACATCTATGAAACACCTATATGTGTTGAACAGGACTTTTCAAAGGAGCAACTAATTGTTCCACTATGAAATGAACATGTATTACTGCTAAGCTTTTACATATTGTTGAAGCATAATGTATTTTCTGAGCAGCTGGATATAGAAAAGCAATGGAGAAACAAGTACTTTTAACAAAACTTTCATGGATCACAGGGAATCAATAATGTAAAAAGGTTGAAAGAAATAATCAAAACATATTATCTAATATTCTCTTATACATTTGAGTTGCACATTTACAAGGGTGGGGCAAATTCTTAATTTTTACACACTGTGTACATCTGTCCTTATTTATATTTGTCCAAAAACACGATTTACAAACCATTTGCAAGGTGCCAGAATCAACCTTGATAAAAAATTGGCCCCCACAGGCATCTTGGTAGAGAACACACCAAAACTGAGTAATTGGAAAGAACACAAAGTGGTAATCCACAATAAATACTAGAATAGGGGCACAATCCTTACAGCAAATTCATAATATTTTAGATCATTCACAGGGATTTTCTGGTGTGGTACAGTCACGGTCATAATGTGAAGGTGGAGAAGTTTAGTCTATAAAATATACTCTTTGAAGCACCAGGAATAGAGACACTTCTGCAGGAACCTTGCACACATGGCCAAGAAGATATTGTGTACGTACAGAATAGTCTGTTTCACTACATTTTAGATGAGAATCACTGCAATTGCTGCTCTACCACTAGTAAACGTGAATCATTTTGCACTTCATCTGCTGATATTGTTGTTTTACTTCTTTTCTACTGCTGACACTTGCAGTTAATATTTATTTAAATTCAAACTCCAATGATGCTGTAAAAAGGTAGGAAGATGCGCACATCTTCTTATAAAGCAGGTCAAGAGATCATTTGGAAAAAATTCAAATGTGAATTATTAGCAAACAATAAAGTGTGCATCTTAAAATGTGTTTTCAAATTTGTAAAACTTTTGAAATAGGCTAGAAAGCCATGAGTTCTTTAAAATCATCTTCAAAGAACTAGCAGCCTCTCTATTCATTTACTTAAGAAATGCATATTGTTTGCCTACCTACCAGTTTGCCTACAGAAGATGTGCTTCCCTATACAACTATAAGCTGTCATATGAGCTGTTGATTTAGTCTAGAGAAGTCGCCCAGTATGTTGAAGAAGTTCCAAACATTTCAATCACATTTTTTCTTAACCGATCTTCTTCTACAAACAATCTTCTAATTGGGGTGCTCCAACACTTCTTTCTTGATAATTCCTGATTTTTCAGTTATTCTGTAGAAGTTCTCTTACTCTTAATTCAGAATTTTCAAATTCAAGTCTTTAAGTTTTCCTTATTTCAAATACCATGTAAATACTGAAATATTTATAAATATGGGGAAGATACCTCATCTAACTAAGTTTGTAGTCCAAATGGTATCATAAAACCTACTCTAAAACAAAAGGATATTTAAATATTTATTTTCAGGAAGAAATCAAAACTATACATTGAAACAAGGTACTATACTACAAAAACAGGTCCTTCTTCCCCCCAAACCCCACTATTCTGGAAATGTAAACAAAAATTTTAAGTACAAAAGGGATTCTGTGCCTTCTACTTTGAACACTTTTTCAGCACCTCAACATTATTAGGTGTACTTTATGCTTGATAAAGCAGAAATTCTGTATGCTCACATAGCTGTTCAGAGGACTTCAGAGTTTTTACTACCAGATATCACTGGTGAAGCTAAGCTCTTTGGATGATAAAGGTAGCAGGGAACTGTTCCTGTGAAATTCCTGGGTATCTTTCAGGGTATTATTAAGTGGCAGCTGTCCATTGAGTAGTGCCAGAGGCAGGTTGCAATAAGTATGGTGGTTGCCTAAGGAAGGTACTGGCAAGGTGGTAGTTGGCATCTCGTGTTTATAACCTCTGCAACAGTGTCTCATTTGCATTGAATCTGAATGGTGGAAATCAGGGAGATCAGCTTGAGATGACACCAGAGAGGCCGAGGTACTGGTCATGGCAATAGAGGGTATAGGCTGGAGTTCTCCAAAAAGTCCTTGTTCTGCAGAGTCCAGAACATGGCACCGAGAAAGCATTTCTTTTTTCTTGATGGGCATTTCATATACTAGTTGCTTCCAAAACTTAGAATTTAATTTGCTGCTTTTGGGTCCCTTCCACTTGATCAAGGACAGAAGTTTGATGCTGCGCTTTAGTGATTCCACTTCCTGGCAATTCACCTTTCCTTTTAATTCTGTACACTCAATCAAAATCACTTTGATTTCTCCACTGACTAGCATGTTATGGAGTCTGCTTTCCAATTCGAAAATACTCCATCCTCGTCTGAGAGTATAGTCTGGAGTTAGCACGATAATAAGTCTTCTGCTTTGCTCAACACATCTTGTGAGATCTTCAATGTATGCTACAAATCACAGAAAGAGAGAAAGAGTAAAATAAAGACATTTCCAGTCTTTAAAGCATTAGGTTTGCACTCTAATATAGCAAAAGCCAGTTTTTCACTAAGGTACATCACATTTTCTTTTCTTGTGTTGCACATTTAGAGAGTACATTTCCAGGGCGCCTGGGTGGCTCAGTCATTAACCGTCTGCCTTTGGCTCCGGTCATGATCCCAGTGTCCTGGGATTGAGCCCCGCATCAGGCTCCCTGCTTGGCGGGAAGCCTGCTTCTCCCTCTCCACTCCCCCTGCTTGTGTGTCTGCTCTCGCTGTCTCTCTCTCTGTCAAATAAATAAATAAAATCTTTTAAAAAAAAGAAAGTACATTTCCTTAAAAAGAACAATGAAAACAAAACTCTGCTTATAGTACTTATTTTCTTTCCCCTCATCATTACTTACAGTGTTCTGTTGACTAACACAAAACTGACTTCTTCAGAGCTTAGGTGTATTTCAGCTATTTTTATTTATTTAATCATTTAATTCAAGGCAGGCTTCCAAATTTTATCCCAATGTCAATGTATCAACAGCTCTAGGGGAACAAGTAATCATCAGATTGATGAAAAAAGAAATGGAGCTGTTTAATGAATGAAGGGTCACTGTATTTATGGGTTTGCTTTGGTTTTTCCCGTAGTTTTAAACTACTAAACTACCAAACTACTAAACAACTAGGGGGTATGTATCTGAACTACTTCAAAGATAACTGATAGAAAGAGTGGAAAATCTCTTCTAGAATCATAGCTTGTTTCTCAGAATACCTTTTGTTATATGCAATCTTAGGTTCTCCATGTTGCCCTTCAAACTGAGAGATAGGGAAGTGGTATGTGTGTGCCCAGGAGTTTAATTTGAACCAGCTGCTCTTTGTTCCGGGGAAGAGTAAGGGGTGAAGTTAGAGGTGGGGGATGGTGTGGAACAAACTGTAAAAGGGTAAAGGGGGAGCCTATCAGCTGAGAAGTCTTTGCCCTACTTTGTGGAGCAATTCTGAGAGTGAGGTAAATATGTTATAGTCTTTTCATGGTAGAAAAACACTCAACTAACTCTAGATTTATTTATTCTGCAGAATAATCCTTTTGCAATCATGCATCCCAAAGTCTTATCCACCAAAAAGGGAAACACACACATGTGTTAACAAATGGAGACTTGGACACAGGTGCGGCAACAGAGAGCTGTCTTTACTAAGTAGAGCACAAGGCCTTGTCTAATGTACAGTGCCCTCTAGCAGAAGCAGTGCTTACAGAAGCATAGCAACATTTGTCACTGCAAATCTGCCCAGGGTTACAGACTGCTTTCAAGGAGTCATGTCCAGTACATAGTGTGGGGCCACCAAACAGCCATTTGAAAAGAGAAACTTATTTTACAGATGCATATTTTACAGATATCTCTCTTTTCCAGGGTTTTATTTCCACCACTAGGAAGCAAGAACACTTTGACAAGTAAAAATGAGTAAATTTTCTACACACCCTATAGATAAACAAAAAACTTTTTAAGAGATACACATAGAATTGCTCATTTAACAATTTGTTGTTACTATTGTTTTGGTTTTTACTTAATACATTTTAGGACTTTCTCATGCAGTAGTTACAATGACTATTTGTAAGGCAATTTCTAAGTGTAGAGGGAAGCTCTTAAGAATTTAAAGAGATTATTCAGGGAAAAAATCAGCATTGAAATCTGGAAAAAAATAAAGTAAATAAAATAAAAACAAAACAAAACAAAAAAAACAAAGCAAAATAAAAACACCACACAAGCAGCAATGGGGAAGTTATTACTCTGTAATTATCACTTAGAGAACTGGTGAAACAGAATGGAAGGAAAGGTAGAAAGTTTCAATAGAGTGGAAAAATTTTATCCCAATGTATCAACAGCTCTGACTCTTCATTTTCTTCCTTTCTTCCTGCTCCCAAAAAGAAAGAAGTTATGTGGGAAGCTTCATCATTAGAGGTTGGATCTGTAAGATACAGTAAAATAAACTATCATGCATCTTTCCCATTATTCTTTTCACCTTTCCTCCACACAAAGCAAAGCAAAACAAAACAAAACCCAAACCCAGAATTATGGCATCAGTGTAGGAGTCCATGAAAATACAGTTTTTCCAGGTAAATTATGAGTTAGTTGTTAATTTTATAGAGGAATTCTTTACAAAATAATTTACCAAGGGGTTATTCCAAGTAGTATTCTTCCCTCATTAATTGTAGTTTTCATTTAATTAAAAAAATGATCTGTACAAATTTTGTCAGGAGCACATCTATCACATAAACTATGCCTCTATGAGCAACACTTTTTCTATGTGTTGAGATGTAGCGTAATTAACTTTTTAACTATAGTTTTAAAAACAAAAGGTATGTCTATCTATACATATCTCTACTAAAAGAAAAAAAATTACAATCCAGGTGTCCACAGTCTTAAGAGAAACTATACACATACATACTAATTAATTTGATTGGGATTTATGGGCTTTGGCTTTTACTATCCTCTTTCCTGAATGGGGAAGGGAACAGGGTACAATTTTTCTTCCCATTTGTATGGTTCTCCTCCTTCATCCATCTATTATAATTTGCCATTTGACAGCTAAGCCAAATGCAACAGTTAGGGTTTTGGGGGGCTTCTTAGAGATTCATTAGACAGAATTTGCATTTGCCTCCAGAAGGAATGACTGTCAGGACAGATCCCGCTATGCTCAGCTGCACAGGGTGTGGGTGTTGAAGGGAACCTTGGATAGAGGGAGTGGTCCCTGTCTCCTGCATACTACATTGGCTGTGCTTATCCTGGCAAAGCCTAGTGGAGAGTTGAGGCAACCATCCAGATAATTCCGGCTGAAAACCTGCTGTGGAAGAAAAAAAGGTCTGAATTATCCTGGTTTGCCCTATATATACATTAATCATATGCACTGGAGTCAGTCAGTCAGTACATCAAAATTTTCCCTGGGTAGACACAGACCAAGTGTCCCAAAGAAAACATGAGCCATTTGCTTGGGCCCTGAGTTTCGTGTTCCATTTCACTTGGTGAAAAACCAAGTGGAAGTTTTCAGATGTGGAGCCCACATTTCACTTCTTGGGATGGTGATCAGTGGCTGGGCAGCAACCTCAATGTTTGAAAGCAGCTGGGGAGGTGCCTTTAAAAGCTGCCTGGCTCTAAGGAAAAGAAGGAGAGACTGTGCACTAGCTTCCATATTCTGGCTCTCTCTCTGTTTTTCTCTCTCTGTTTTTTTCTCCACCACCCCCCCCCCCCCAGCTCCTCTCTACCTCTCTCTTTCTTTCTTTTTCTGTCCTTTTTATTTCTTTCTTTTTCTTTCTCCTTCTTGTCCTTTTATCTCCCTCTTTGCTTTCTTGCTCACTCTTTTTGCCTTTTCCTCTCTTGCTCTCCCTTCCTCTTTTTGTCTATCTCCCTTTACCCACTTCCTTCCTCCTTTCTTAAGTCTTTACTTTCTGTCTTTTTATCTTTGGGAAAAAAACAGGACCTAGCCATCATGGAAAATACAAGTAAACTAACAAGAGACCAAACAGGTAGAGTTAATATTTTTTACTTGCTAATCTTTAGCCAGGGAGTTGTTGCTGGCTTCTACACAGTAAGTGCCCCAAATAATTTCCCTCTTACCCCAGGTTGCATGTCTGCATCCAATGACTGTAAACTAGAGCATGATCCATTAAGAACATGTCCTGTTTTTGCATGGTCTGTGAGCAAGGAATAGTTTTTTTAAGGGTTGTACAAAAAAAAAAAAAAAAAAGGAATGTGATGCAACAAAGACCATATATGACCCACAAAGCCAAAAATATTTACTATCTGGACTTTTACAGAGAAATTTTGCTGCCCCTGAATTAGAGACCAATCAGGGGGTTTAGGTTTGGAAAAGTTCCAAATAAACTTAGCAGAAACAGGTATCACGTTAAGACATTGCCAGGCCATAGCTAGTGTAGTCTCTGACAGCCGGTGGTGTTTGCCATGGTAGAGCTGTGGTTTTGTGGGGGACATTTTAGAAATCTTTTTTTTTTTTTAATTTTTTTTTTTTTTAAGATTTTAGTTATTTGCGAGAGAGAGAATGAGAGACAGAGAGCATGAGAGGGAGGAGGGTCAGAGGGAGAAGCAGACTCCCTGCTGAGCAGGGAGCCCGATGTGGGACTCGATCCCGGGACTCCAGGATCATGACCTGAGCCGAAGGCAGTCGCTTAACCAACTGAGCCACCCAGGCGCCCCATTTTAGAAATCTTCAGAAACCATTTTAAAAAGCTTGTTACCATGAAGAGATAATAAGGAAACTTAAAAAAAAAAAATCCCTAAATCCACAGCACACATGAATATTCATTAAATCTTGCCTTGACTTATTCAGGCAAATTTAGCAACTGAGTACAAGGAATCCCTCAAAGGCCCTTTTTTTCCAAATAAAAAAAATATAAAATATCCCTTAAATAAGAGGTAATTAAGTTATTTCTTTGCAGAATTTGATTTGAAGTGACTTATGATGACAGAAAAGACTATAGAGGCCTGGGTCTGATAGTCTTCTGCTTCTCTAGACAAGGCTATGAAACCATATCAAATTATCAGACACAAAATAAAGCTAATTACATTTAATCTATTTGTGATCTTAAAGAAAAAATCCCCTTGAACATAGTTTTGATAGGGGTGCCTGAGTTGATATTAATTCATTTTTCACATTATAAGTGCAAGTGCAAAGAACCTTTTTTCTTTTGTCTATACTGAGAGTTGACGGAAATTAGGAAATATTCTAGAAAGGAAATGCATTGTCACTAGGCCCTCTTTGGCATGTGTACTTATTAAAGAATGAAGAAAGGTCAACAGGAAACAAGGAAAGTGACTACCTAAAACTATTAAAAGGAAAGCAAATTCAATTTAAAAATTTCTTTCAGGGACAGTTGTATAAACCAAAATTACAGTGCATTTAGAAAAGTAGAATTAGCTCTACAAAAGTGACTTGGAAACAGGACACTTATTAACAAAGCAAAAAAGTAAACTGAAGAAAGAAATAAAGCAATAAAATAGAAACAGGAAGAATGGCAGCCCCAAGAAATTGCTTCTAATGGGATGTGTAATACTTTCCCAAAAGAACTCAGTATGCTTCTAAATCTCAGGTGCTGAATCTACTGCAGATGTAGGCAGAAGAACAAGGGTGAAAAAAAACCCCTTATATATTTAGGAATTTCCATGAGGTCTTGCTACTGCTTACTAACCACCTGATTTATCAAACTAATCAATTAGCTACTTGTAAATTATCTTATGTCAGGGTCATTGTTAGGGGTAGTTGGCATATTTTTAAAAAGTTAGAAGACAAATAGCCTGTAGACAAAGACATGATTTATTATTTTTCCAGGTTCAAATAATAATAGTTTAATATACCCACAGCTATGTACATCCACTATCAGTTAAATAGACAAATCATTAGGATGAGACAGGATGCATTAACATAGATACTACTTCATTAATTCTTGGTCAACATTAGCTAATTAATAGCTATCAACAGTGGTATTTCTAAAACCTATAGGGTTAATATTTCAAGACTTAAAATCAAGATTTAATTTCTAAATTGAAATTAGAAATGAGTTCTTTCTAATTGATTAAGATGGGTCCTTTCCTTTGACTAGTATGGAGAAACCAGCAAAAATAGTAAAGGTTTCCTATGTATCAGAGAAAAACAGATTATTCAGCACTATATATTTGGGAAAGATTATTAGCCCTCTGGTATAACTGGACACTTATAATGAGGTACTTTATAATGTAGTCTCACTGAAAATACTATCTGCGTTTTAAATAATGACGCTTAATACTAACCTACTGAAAGAGTTATATAGGTTGACAACCTGACTCTTTATCTTGGCTGATATTACTAAAGATTTGGGTCTTGATTCTGCCTCTGGGAGATATAAGATTCTGCCTGTGTTGTCCGCCACAAAGACTGAGGCAATAAAATTTTTATTTGAGTAGGTGTATGCGTGGGAAGGAGGGGCTTTCTAAACAGTGTGTGATATTACTTACCTTACAAAAACTTTCCCTTTCTCCTCCCTCTCCAAGTCCTTGGCTTGATATTTCATAGATAGTTCATTGGGTTAAATTTTTTGGTAAGAGTTTTGTTCTCTACTGACTAATGTTAAGGATACTAATTAATTCTTATTGATAGGTTGGTTGATCAATGGTTAACATGGATTTGCTGGGACTTGTAAGTACAGCGAACTATATTTATCACAGTTTTGACTTCGGAGACTGTATTTCTGGTAGTGAGTCCCTTACTTTTGTTATTACATTTTACCTGTGGGTGGGTGAGGAAGCATGACAGTAGGCAGAATCTACTCTGGAATATTGTCCACATCTCTAAATTCTTTCTCATCTCTCTTCACTTCTTTACCGAGAGTAGAGGTAGGTAATGGAACACATTCAGAGAATATTGAGGGAAAGATAATGTGGAGAGTAGCAAAAAAAGTCTGCAAAATGTCCTTCCCCTCCTCTTTTCTCCTTTACCCTCATGCCCTAGAAACTTGTAGATAGAATTAATTTCAATCAGTGCAATCTTAATGAATAGGGAACAAGACTACCTGGTCTTTATATTGTCTTTTCTGTCGCTCCTTTGTACTTAAAGACAGTTTTATCCTGGTCTTCTGCTCTTTTTTTTTTTTTTTTTTTTTTTTTTTTAAGGTGCCTGTTCTTTGTGCCACTCAAGCAGTAGATTTCTTGATTGAAATTCTACACAGTTCTTCCTTAACCTTAAACTTTCGTGAGAAACCTTAGTCTATTGACTTCAGTACATTTGGGGGCATATTGGGGTATAATTCCCTTTCTCTTGACTTTAACATGAAGGGGATAGTGGGCATACCTAATTTTATTCCATGTGAGTAAATTGCACACAATGTGTTAAATTTCCTCACCCCTGCCTCACACTTTTTAGGTCACAGACATCAGAATGCCTAGAAAAGGATTTTATTACTCCCCAAGGAAAATATACTTGAATGGTGTCCAATATGTCCAGCTATTAGAGGAACTATTGGCAATGAGTACTTACAGATCCATGTACAAAAATATTTTTTGCATGCCTCACTTAGAAGTGACTAGGGATCATCTGACACCAGATGTATTCTCCACTCATTTGTCATTCCATTGTCAGCACAATCACATGGCTAGCACTAAGCATTAGAAAACTGAAGATTAGAATAGTGAGGAAATGCAAGAATGTAATCAGACATTATCATTTTCCCTTAAATTACTGGAGTTATAGGATTCTTGAGTTTCACTCACTCAATTACTCCTTCAGTAATACTGATACTTGAGGCCAAATTCATAAATATAACTTCAACAGACAGAGCTGATCAAACATATGTATGACAATATCTTTAGTTTTAATGTCTTTCTCTAGCATAATAATGCATGAATAACTCACATAGAGATCCCCTCAGTCTTTCTATGAATAGAAGGGAAAATTGAGATAAATGCCTTTGAAGGATTTTTTTCTCTCTTCAAAGTCCACTTAGATATTTATAGATTTTTCTAAAGCTTCAGACAGAACTGGCTCAATTTATAATTGTTAATAAATATTGCATATGCATTTTTAAGTACCTTGAATATTTTCTCTCAAAGGCAAACAACAGCTACAGGATTGGGTTGCTTTTACTTTTAGTCTTAGAATGCTATTTTCTCCATCTAATCAGTGACCCTCAGCCTAATTCAATAACCTTTTATATTTTTATGTTTTTTAATCCCTGCAGAAGCACTGAGATAAGATGGGATAGAGAACCTAAATGGTACTCATCCAAAAATGTTCCCAATCTCAGGATCTCAATTGCACAGCTGGGTTCTATTGGTCACATGTCAGCTTCAGAGCACATCTGTTCATTCCTCAAGGATCCACTAGGCCCCATGAACACAATGTGCTCTGTGTACAGTACTTTACACCACAAAACCCAGCAGCTGCAGGGGTGAGAAAATCTCTACTTCTCAAGTTTGTGTCTCTAGGCAGTTTGAGTAGGGTGTTTTCTATCTGGCTTTCTTTTGGTTGCCTGTCAGTTCTGACATTCAGATGCCTGTTGGCAACAAAGTTGCTTTTGCTATTCTCAGGACAGATGTTTCTAGCCTGGGAAGAGACAAACTAAATTTTTACTGGAAAGTAGGAATTCTTGCCACATTCAGGCACCAAACCTGAGAAAACATAAGGAAGATCCTGGCTACAGGCTCAAGAATGGAAAGGCAGGCCACTGCCAGGAAAATAATGTCCAGATCTGAAGACTTTTAGTTTTAGTCTTTAGGAAAAATATTTGTGTCAAATCTCCCCATCTCTGCTACTTCATGATGGCCAAAGGACACTTCCCTAGTAGAGCATGTGGGAACAGTGCAGACACCACCTCACCTTGGAAAGTGACATCTTTCTATTGAAGCATTTTGAGAACTGTTAGTCATATGAGGAAGAGAGAGACTGAGACAGAGACAGAGAGAAGGTTGGGGGAGTCCCCTTCATGTACTTTTGAAACTGTATGCATTGGAAAAGTTTGTGTGTTAATGAGATTGAGTTGGAATACCATGAGAGTGGTGCAAAAGAAACTGAAGATACATCAAAAGTGAAGACATTAAACATTAATGGGATAATGTCAGAGACCTCATTAATTTGATTCATAGAAAATTACTGTTGTAGATCAAGGATGATATTATGAAGTCTGCTTTTACAATCCTCAAAGGCCTCATTGCTAGTTTTTGGAGGAAGGAGTAGTCTTGGGTCAACATATTTTAAATGAGATGTGAGGGACAAACATAGCTTATAATATTGTAACTAGTTTTTCCCCCCAGGAATGTGTCTATATTTATATAGCATAACCTGTTAAATCTGTACCAATGGCTGCAAATACAGACCACAGAAGCTTCTTTAATAACACACATACACCAAGTCCAAAATGTTCTACTCTGTCATTCATGTGTAAATCAAGTATATTATTCATATACTTCATCGACTTCCTGAATGCGTGCTAAAAATGCCAAGGAAAAACTCGTTAATCGTGACATGGTGACTGCTCAGCCAGCTCTGAGATGTTGATGGAAAAAGAAAAATTGTCAAAGGGCCTTTTTAAGAACTTCTGCAGGTTACACTCGCAAATCGGAATTCAGAGAACATGAATTTCCTCATTCAGGAAGGAAGGATTAAAATCAAACACCCTCCAGTGGTTGCATCTAAAAACTGCATAGTTGTCCCAAATGGCTTACTTGTAAAAGGAGTCTTCCTGTGTACCATTGAGTACCCAGGATCCAAATCCCTGCTCAGTCTGATGGTTGTATAATCTCAAAAAAAAAAAAAAAAAAAAAAAAAAATCTTCTATGGACTATAAAATCTCTGCCATCCTAATTACTTCTTGGGTGTTTTTATGTTAAGTTCTTTAAATGTCAGGGTATACTAGGTGACAACGTCCTATCATCTCTTATTCAGCATGTTACAGTCCTCAACTCAAATCTTGTAGTTTTGAGCTGGGAAATATGGCCTATATAAGTATGTTGATTCAATTGACCTGTCAGGTCACCAAAATAAACTATATGGGAGCATTAAGAAGATATAATATTGGGATGCATCTTTTTCACCCTCATGTTGCCTGGGTCTGACTCTCACCTATGCACAATAGCTTCTTTTTTACATAATAAGCAAGTGTCATCTACTGAGTCTTAGGTAAAGTGACTCTCCTGTGTTCCATGTTATCCCCTTTTCCCTTTCTGATGTACACTATGGTGAAGCAACGTTTACCAGTTCAGAAGAACTGGCGGAGTTGATAAAGACTGCCTATTGTGGTGCTAACAATTTTGGAATGCAAGAAGACAGAAAGCCCAGCACCACATTGAATCCTATTGAAGACGACTTAACAGAGAATATAAATTCCACTTTGGTAATGATATTAATTTAACACAATTTAGGATATTATCACTCTAAAAATTGATTTTGCAGAATTTCTACATTTAAAAAGATGCTCTTGGCAAAATAGAAAAAATAAATAGTAATTTAATAAATTAAGCAAAAATAGTAAAGAAATGTTTTTATTTTTTCATCAATGTTCAACCACTTATAAGTATTCTTTCTAATATAAAAAAAAGCAATATATTCATTAGCTTATTTTAAGGACTGAGACTATTCCTATGAATTACAATTTTTTTCTTTCAGTAGAAAGCTCTTTTTTAGCTTTCACATTTAGGTACTGTCATGCAAAAATTTAAACCCTTACTTATTGCATCCTCATTATTTCCTCCCATCTTAGACACTGCTCAAACAAAATCAACAAGCACCTATGAAGCACCCAATGAGCTCAAATTTTCTGTTAGATCATGACAGGAGTATGAGGATAAATGAAATACAGTCCCTGCCCTCATGGAGCTTACAATCTTGCTGAGTAGATAAGATATAAATAGATGGGAAACTATATAAAACAATAAAAGAATGTAAAATATCACAGGAGTAAGAAAGTTTATAGGCCAACAAGTAACTGTGCATGGTGAACTCTAGGGCTGGATAGATTATTATGGGCTTTTTACATAGGCAGTGATATACAGAAGGCTAAGTAAGATTTGCAAAGATATAAAAGGCTAGCATGAACAAAAGCATTACAAGGACACACAATGTATATCAAAGGCACAGTGTGGTTAGAGTGAAAGGTATAAGTAGGGGAAATGGTAAGAGACAAGTTTAGGAGACCAATCTGGGCTAGCACCAGATTACAGAAGTGTTTAGCTGAGGGTTATGGATTTAATCCTATAGGAGATGGTAAACAATTTAACGTTGAATGAGGGAGTGACATGATCAAGGAGTTATACACATTTGTGGAAATAGATGGATGAGAAGAAAAATAAGGAAGGCAGAGAGTAATCAACATTGTAGTAATAAGGTGATTTGGGCCTACACTAGAATGGTAGAACTGAGAATGGAGAAGATGCAATGGACACTGGATTTGGGAGAGAGATCGAAGAGAGAAGAATCGAAGGTGACTCAGAGGTATCAGCAGGTTTCTTGGGGTTCAATCAATGTAGAAGTGGTATCTCAAGTCATAAAGATGAAGGAAATTACAGAAAGAAAAG
Organism: Phoca vitulina; assembly: GCF_004348235.1. Classification (NCBI taxonomy): domain Eukaryota; kingdom Metazoa; phylum Chordata; class Mammalia; order Carnivora; family Phocidae; genus Phoca; species Phoca vitulina. The sequence goes on from NW_022589806.1 coordinate 276,134, forward strand.
AGTGGAATACTATGAGAAGGAGTTTGGGAAATTATTATGTTTGTGGTACAGGGAGGTAATGGACCAGTAAATATTGTCTTCTTCCTTTCTATGTACATTTAAGTGTGCGTATTCATGTGCATACAGAAACATACTTAGATACATATGCATTCTGAGAAAAGAGATAAACAACCAAAATCCAAGTGTTTCAAATTATCTCCTTTCAGTTTAGCGGCCTTGGTGGACTGCTGATAATCTGAATAAATGTTATGGAGTAATAGCATGATCTAGTGGATTAAGAACCAGAGTCAAATAGATCTAGGTTCTAATCCTAGCTCTACCATTTGCCAGCTATCTGATCCTGGACTTCTTGAACTTATTTTCTCATCTGTAAGGTGGGGGTAATAGTATCAGCTCTTTTTCCACATAGGGTTATTATAAACATGAAATTATGTAAAAATGGAAAATATAAACTTTTTAATTTTGTTATCACATGTGTAAAAATTACCATATTCTGATTTGTAGTCACATTTGAATCCCCCCCCCAAGGATAGACTCACATGCAAACTAATTCTAGCAGTTTTATTTTCCCTCAATGGCATTTTAAACTCTTTGAGGGGAGGGACATATTTTAGGCTTTTCTGTATTCCCCTTACACTTTAGCCTGTACAGCACTCTGAACAAGAACAGGAACTAAATATATATTTTTTACTTGAACCTGAATTTATTCTAAAAGCTCAAATATAGCTTTCAATATGTAGCATAATTTAAAAGTAGCATTCAAGCCCACATAGTCCAGAACTTCTTTAAAATAATTTAAATACACAGTGAAAGTTCTATACCCAATGGCCTCACGTACATATTTTTTAATGTGGATTTTTTTTCTATAAATCTGGGAATGAATAACAAGGCATATTTTCAGTTATTAGTGACAATGACTGTAGGTATAAGTGGAAGCACAATGACAGAAGACCAGCTTTGGAACTGAAATGCCTTGAAAAGACTTTGACTTAGAGATTTTTTTTAAGGATCATCATCTTCTCAGAACACTAAGGCAATATAATAAAAAAAATACCACTAAGGCACAATTTTAAAACCATACCTAAAATGTAAGTGAGAGTACCTTCTAAAAAATTTGGGTGCTAGAACACAGGCATAGTGGAGAAATTTGAATTTAATAAAATCTCCTGTGAGAAATAACTATCTAAATACTTGGCTCTGACATCCGAAGCTTCCATATAACTTCATAAAAGAAACAAAACTTTTTAAATACAAAACTTGAAAGTACTTACTTCCACTTGGAATCAGGTCCCTTTCTGGGATGAAGAGTTTATATCCATAGTGTTTTTCCAGGACATCTGGCAGTATTTCAAGAGCAAACTGCTCTTCTTCAGGATTGTCACAGTCTAAGGTATCTTGGTCCACTTTTGTGTAAGACAGATAGGCATCATATTCTTTGTTGTCTTAAATATAAAGAACAACAAGTGGGTTTTATGTATTAGTAGGTTCTCTTTAACTACTAAATTTCTATAACCACTAACAGGCTGAACTAAGCACTATAATTAGTGACTGTCATTAACAATTAGAAAAAAAATAAACCACATGCCATGTTATAAGAAATCTAGTACATTTCCACATAACCTAGTCATATGATATGAGCTTAAACTGTTATGGTAATGGGAAACCTATAGTCAAGACAGAATAAGAGAGAATTATTATTTTGACTTTTGGTGACTATACATATTTGTGATGTTCAGTGATGTGTGAATGATTAGCTCAGTGTGTTTGAATGCAGGACTAAATAGACCAAAGTCATGGATTTGAACTTTTTCTGTGCCAGTTGGCTTGGCTCTGTTACTTGGTCACAGACTATACCTCGTTTGCCCAAATATATGCAAGAGATCCAAGAGGGGCTGGGCCCTAGAGTGTGGAAGATCAAAATAATCCAGCCTCACTCCTGGAGACACTACTCACAACACATGCCATATTTCCAGTTGGTTAGTATCGTCATCTTCATATACAAAAAGTAGTTCATTACTAAATATTAGAGACAGCAGCTGGGCTTTATACAAGTGCATTGTCTGTTATTCTCGTTCAATCCATGGCCAACTAATTTGACACAAGCTTCCAAAAGAAGCCTTTGTTTCGAAATATACATCCTTCCATTATTGCTAAATTGGGTTTTCCCTTCACACATTTAGTCAGGGAGTTAACTGTGCTTTGAGAAAGTATTTTTTTTCCTCCTCTGCTGTACTGGCTCAGAGCCAGTCTCTCCAAAGAGAAAATGTAAAATGTTTATATATTTTTCCCTAAAAATTATTAATGAATACAGCTACTCAATCTATTAGTCCCCATTGGTTTTAGAAAGGCCACATTGGAAAAGTTATAGTGGTTTTCAAAATTCCCTTATTTATAGAAAATTATTTTTAAAAGTTAATGTAGTGAGCATAGACTTAAGTGAAACTGTTAATATTTAGTAAACCTTGTTACTTGCAAATAATAATTTTAAAAGGCAAATATTTCAGGATTTGTTTCTAAACCTCATCACTATTTTCCATTAAAGCAGACGTGATTAGAATATCGCTAAAACCTGACCAAAAGGTAATTTACAGAATGAAGCACTCATCTATACCATTAATGATTTAGTTCTACCTACTAAAGGAGAAATAAATGATAGGCATATGAAGAGAGATAAATACCTTAGGGTAGAAGTACGTGGGACCCCCTGACTATCTAGAGATATCTGAGGCAGGATTATATTGCTCTAATTCTAGTAAGATTCCAGTCTTCACCACCCCCACATGAAAGGAACTCTGGTTATTTATGTTATGATGGTGCCTGAAGCCAAGAGGTTTTTCTTTAGCATGTCCTCTGGCTGGAAAAGGCTTCCGTAAACCTTGGTTGGGTTACTTGATTGCCAAGAAGCAGATGCACATGAAGGACTGCCCTGGATAGTTGAGATCATTTGGCTTATAAATGGGGCACATTCCACTCTTATGCATAAAACACCACTTGGAAGTGAGAATATTCATAAGCAATGCTAATGTAAGAACCTCCTGGTAATCTTAGTACCTCTGCCCCTGTTCCAATCAAACTCAGGATGCACCTGCAAGCCCTTGACTTTCTCCAGCTATAATTACTCACCTGGGACTTAGAGTTGCCGATGATACACAGCTGGAAGAATAAAATAGGCCAAAGGACAAAAAGATCCATTCCTATGAACAGAATGTATTTCATTGTTCTTAATGGATGGTGCTGCTGCCTCAAATTCCGCAATGTCAGACTAGACCCTTGTTTCCTCTGACTTTGATAACTTTTCTACCTCGCAAACTCCCTAAATTCAACTACTTATTAATTTATTCTACAATGATTTGTTGAGCATCTACTATGAGCTAGCCATCTGCAATGACTACCTCTTTCACTCATCTGACCAGGCCTTTATACTTTTGCCTCCATCGCTTATCCTGACTAAGACTATTTGCCCTCCAACCATGCCTAAACTCACATTCCTGGTCCTTACTTGCTTCATCTATACCCTAATATATGTGATGCTACAGACTTTCTTCTAGAAAGATATTGCTATATTTGCATATCCCAAATCAAGTTATAATAAAGAATATGGATGCCTTTGATATGTGTTAACACCTAACACGTCTGGATAATTTTACCTAACATTCTAGAAGCACATCATTCTTTTGGAAAAGGGTTGCTTCTGATTTTAGTCATGTCCCTTTAAAATGAACTAAAGATAAAGAGCTTATAGTGTCTGGACAGAACAGGAAGAGCGCTCTCAAAGCCACCATGTCAGATGTCCCAGAAGCTCTAGCATGCCAGCTAGTGAGCAAGCAGTGATGCAGATGCCATAGTTTAAAAAATGCACTTCAGCCTTATATAGACAGCCAAGAAAACCTCATGAATGGCCACAGCTGCTGCTCACAGACAGGAGCAAGATGGAAGAGCAAAATCAACAACATGATGCAAATAAGGTTACAACAAGGCCTGAAAATTGTTTTAAAACCAAAAGGCAATGCAGCAACACCACTTTGCTAGGCAAGGCTAATGAGCCCTCCTCTGTGTTAAATCATGCTGACTAAGCTCATCTAAGGAACCAGAAAATAGAGGACAATGCAGATGGCAGAGAATCGTAAGTAAGTGGGCTTGCACAGCAATTGCCATAGGTATGTTGTTCCCAATGAAGAAAGAAGTTATGAGGAAGGGAACCAAACTATGGAAGAATTTTCCTGCTGTCACACCTGTCCTTCCCGGTTGTTTTTTTTTTTTTTTTTTAAGATTTTATTTATTTGACATAGAGCGACACAGCGAGAGAGGGAACACAAGCAGGGGGGAGTGGGAGAGGGAGAAGCAGGCTTCCCACTGAGCAGGGAGCCCGATGCGGGGCTCGATCCCAGGACCCTGGTATCATGACCTGAGCCGAAGGCAGACGCTTAACGACTGAGCCACCCAGGCGCCCCATCCTTCCCGCTTTTTAAAGCTCATTTTAACCCTGTTCACCACCAGGAAGCCTTTCCTGTTTACAACCCAGTTCTTCTAGGGCTATGCTAAACACAGTGCTAAGTCCTTAGCTTCTAAAGTGCAGACTGTGTAACAGTGTTGATTTTATATCCCTAGTGCCTACTATAGTATGTGTGTGTGTGTTGATCCAGATGAGGAATATAAGTAAATATATCATACATAATGCCTGCCACATAGTAGACACTTAATAAATATTTAATGACTGAACAACTCAAAAGTCAAATAAATGAAGCAATCATGGTTTGGTGGATTAAAATGAAATGAATTTTATAAAAAATGGCTAAGAAGTCAAAGTCTGTTGGATTGATTTTATTTTATAAAAATAAGGCATTTTTATAAGAACTTTCAGAAAATGCTACTATAGATATGAATCAAAAAGAAAACATGAACAAAAAGTATAAGGATAAAACTAAGTTGTGTCCATGAGATGCCAAAGTATTTAAACAAAGAAATGAAAATTCGGAAGTTATTTAGCTGGTATTTGGCATCATGAAACTGAGTGTTTATAAAAGAGCTTTAATATTCATTTATTCATCCTCACCACATACCTGCTGACTTTTTAGTTTCCATTCAGCTAGTACAGGTTGTGTATTTAAGGTCTAAGTTTCCATGTAGGAATAAAAAAAATATTTGAATTCTCCTTCCTAATGAAAACCCTTGAAGTCCCTTCCCTCCACATTACATTTTCTCCCTAAAACAATTGGTTTGGAATCAATACATACAATTCTCTAATAAAAATGCTCTAGATTATTTGTCATCTTTGACCACATGGACCACCTGTGAAATATTTTATTCCTGAAATGTCCTGTGATGCTAGCATGAATTTAATCTTACAAATATGTACTACAATTGATCAGTTAATCTGGATTATTTGGTATGGGTGATGAATGTAATTAATTACTGCAGATTAACTTAATAAATTGTATCATCACTTACAGAGAGTATTGACAAATTGCTTATATTCATGACTCAAAACAAATTAATCACAGGAGGCTTCCTTTCATGTTCTTTCATTTAGACAATGCATCTTACATTCCCAGTTGGATAATTTAGCCACTTGTTGGCATCTGGGAATCAGTGACTTTTTCCTCAGTAGCACATTTCATCTAGTTATTTTACATGTGCAGGTAAGAAATCATATTTTTCTATATTAATTCCTGTATATAGAAACTGATTGACCACACTTTCATATATATTGTTGGAGCACATCATTATGGTTAGAACAGGCTTTAATCTCTCATTTTGAAACTATGTCTGAATAAGGGTCTGTAGTACTTTTAAATGGGATGCTATAATAATTAGGTAAATATACTGCTTTGATAAAGAGCATGCATATGTACTCATCAAACAGCATTTCTCTAATTGACTATGAAAACATAAAAGTCAATTAAAATCCACTCATATCATTATTTACATAATACAAAACATAGGACCAATATCGAAGATTCCTCAAAAATTGTTTTACAGTCACCACTCTGCCCTTCTTCTACCACTATAAAAATAAACAAAATCATGAATCCTTCTCCTTTGAGGTAAGACCATGATCTTAGAAAAACAAAAGCTCTAACCTTCATTATTTCAATATAATGAAAAGTAGAATCCAAATCTGACTTTTTAATGACTTACAAATGGACTTCTTTTTAATCTTGGTTTACCTAAGGCATTCCACACATATATTTCCAAGACTTACAGTAGTTTGTGGGTGACGACTTTATGCATATCGAGTTACATGTCATGATTTCTTATTGGTATTGATTTGATATATGGTAATTTATTCTCTTGAAAAATTAAATCATTTTAGAATGTTCGAAGAAACAAGGCTCAATACAATGCTTTATTGATATTTCATTCAAAAGATTTCCAAGGGCCCTAGATGGCAAACATAAGAACATTATAAACTACATTCTGAATTTCTATCCTTTAAAGTCATTTCTGAGACTGGTTCTACAATCATCCAAAATATGTGGATCCATATTGTGAGTTTGAAAAAGAGAATCTTCATAGCTTTTAATCAGTTTCCTAAATGATTTATTTTTTCAATGCCAGGAATAGCTGAAAATGATCTGTACCAAACAATGAATCATGGAACACTACATCAAAAACTGATGATGTATGGTGATTAACATAACATAATAAAAAAATTAAAAAAAATGATCTGTACCTAAATTTGAATTTTCTGGAGGAAAATAATGGAATTGATTCTTAATTTATTTCTTAGTAAGGGGAGGGTTTTGACAGCAATTGTTTTAGTTCCTGATCAACTCATGTCTCCTTGTTAAACTGTTTATTTGTAAATAATGTCAAACATTACAAAAATAAAATAGTTTCCAAGAACATCCATATATCCTTTACCCAGATTCTCCTATTGTTAATATTTTCTCCCCTTTGTTCTCTTTCTTGATAAATGCATAATTTTTTCCTGAACTTTTTGAGGGGTAACTTGCTTTAGTCATAGCCCTGTAACTCTAAATATGTCATCATGTATCTCCTAAGAATAGGGATATTCTCCTACATAATCACAAATTCATGCCTTTTAATTGAATTTGAATAGAAGACAGCTTACCATTGGTAGTTTCATCACTTCCAAAATGCTGTCGGTAGAAAAGCATCAACTCAATATTGTAGCATTTGTAGATGACCACAAGGAGTACAAGGAGGAGGAAGATTGCTCCCAGGCCTCCTGCAAGTTCAATTTTGTAGATTAAATCTGGAACCAACAGAATAAACAGGAAAGGGTAATTAAATCAGCAACACTTGGGATCTTTCCATATTTCTAGTCTGTAAGATGCACAGCCCTTTCTGCTTTTCTTTCCAAAAGATTCTTGCTTAATGCAGTAAGTAGCTTTGTTCTCGACACATTTGTGTAAATCAAATTTTCATAAAATTAACTCTTTTCTAAAGATTTGAATACTTTTACTGTTGAAAGTGATGCCTATTTGAAAAGGAATAGTCACTCCCAATTTGTTTTGAACACATCTAGATCTTACATATATACTTTTATTTTAAGTGTATCTCAGGGAACTGTTAGAACTGTCTTTTTCTGGGTCTAGGGCCAATATTTTGTTGTTTCTGTTAAATTATCTTATTGACTTAGTAAGATTACCATCTAGTACTTCTCAGGCCACAGGCCCTATTCTTCTACATGAGAACAGCATCATAAAATTATTCTCAGAATCAAATAAAATATAAAATTGAATGAGCTTGCAAGATTTAACTGTTTCATTTAACCCTAGGAAAATAATCCAATAGAAGGTAACCTGGGAAAATTAGCTTATCCATTTTCCCTACTTATTTGAATAAATGACTATTATATGTATATAATATAATATGCCCAGTGGGGCTAAAATTGAATGAGAAACACAGGCTAATAACTTGGACTATTCAGCCAACACTAGGCTACCTGATAGTAGCCCTAAGCTGCTCCAGTAGGGCACCGCTAGAACTCTAATAGCTGGAACAATTAAATCAACACATAATGGAAGGAGACATAATGTATCCCAGGCTCAGAGAATGTGACTTACTTGTAGTTTAATTAGTGATATTAACAAATCTAAGGGGTATCATCAAAAAATGGGGATAGTACCATGGAATTTAGAGAAATGGGAAGTCAGAAGAGAATTTAGAATGTGAATTCAGCAATGTCTAGAAGAGAAATGCTGAATCTGAAAGACACCGGACCAGAGACATACTTTCCCCTGTGAAATAGGGATATTCATTCATCTTAACATAACATAGATAAAATTGCCTAAAAGATTAGCTAACCTCCCCTTAATCGAATTCCATAATTACTGACTTTTTTTTTTTTTTTTTTTTTATTGCCAGTTCTGCTTACCATGTAGCTAGAAACTGGAAAAGAGAGTGACATTCTAGTTTGTATATCAGTTGTTTATGAGTTTGGTTGACATCAATCAGCCTCCCTGGATAGGTTAATTCTGGGGCACTATCAAAATCAAATTTCTGACCATGACAGACTGCCACTCCTGAAGGTCCTTAACAACCAGATTGTCAACCTTTCCCTGGGGATATCCCTGTCTCTACATAGGCTTATTGCTTAAGAGAAACTAGTCAGGCTCAATATGACAATTAAGATTAAGGAAAAAGATAAACATATATAATATATACTACATATAATTTTTACTACACATATACTGCATAGTATATATAATATACTACTACATATATATAATAGATACTACAAGTAATATATATTATACATAAAATTTTCAACCAGTCTGTTAATCTATTCTCTAAGTAAACCTTTAGGGCAAGAATCCTATAGGGCAAATTTATAGATGAAGAATCTGAGACTCAGTAGTTTAATTCACTTACTCAAGGTCATACACCTAAGAAGTGGCCAAGATTGGACTTGAGCCTAGATATTCTAATTTCAAATTCAAGACTCTTTTTGTTACATGACGGTTTTAAGAGCTTCAACGTTCAGGTTCCCTTTTGCTTCTCCTTTTTGCTCCATAGAACTGTTGGTAATGCTTCAGAGAACATGTAACTTGCAGTGAATTTTGGCTCCTCTGCCCTTTTAATTCCAAGGAAATAACCTAAACTACAATTTACCAGGCAGAATGAAAGAACTGAGTAAGTCTCAGGCACTTCATTAAAGGATACTGAAGAATTCTGTAGCTGTACCAAAGAGAAAAGAGGGGCCCCCTGGAGTTCAGCATATGAAGAAAAGTTTTAGGTTTCATGGGGAGAGAGGGAATTTGGTCTTGGAAAGGAGGTAGAGTAAGAGAAGAGATGGTGGAAGCCAGAGACAGCATGGCCAATCAGAAAAGTCACTGAGTGGAAATGTAAGAAGCATAAATAAATGTCACTCTTTTTGAGTAAGGAGAGAGGGGGAATGATGGAGAAAGGAAGGGAGTGGGGCTGCTGTGAGGGACAAAATATATTAATAAAGAATATCATGAGCAGACCCATAATGAGTAGGGATAGGAAACGAATCTATTTCTGTCCTGCCTGCTGTGAGAGGTAGTCATTTTGAAAATTGAGCCACAATATTTCAGGTAAAAAAATACTATCATACATTAGCTCTGCCTCCTGCCCTCTATATAGAAAGTAGCTCCCCAGGAGCCACTGCATACCTCTATATGGGTGGTAAGGCAGGCTTGCTTATGAGACCTGTGTGGGGCTACAATATCAAAATCTTTGCTTGTTTTCTCACCATCTTACATCAGTTATGCATTCTTAACAGCCAGTGTTAAATTGACAGAGCAATGATTTTTTTTGTTACTCTAGAAACTGACTTCTCTTTGATCTTAGGACATTGATTGACTTGATTCAACATGTTTTTCCTGCTATAAAATGTTCACTTTATGTTGTAAATATTTTGGACTCTTTCTCTTTCCATATATTTCTCTGTCTCTCTCTCTGGTCAGAATAGAATTCAACTGCTTTCAAAGTCACCAAATGGGAATTTTTTTCAGCAATTTCTATGCTATTTACAGAGTAGAGTTGCTATTAGGTAGATGGAAAACTTCAGCAGTAGGAACAATTTGTGCTCCCAAGTAGCAGACACCTTTTTTCAGAAGTAAATTTATGGAAGAAAATCATGGTGTGAAAAATACCTTTGTGGTTTGGGGGTCCATTTTATAAAAATGTCTTTGAAAGATATTACCTAATGATGGCTGTTTACATTGAAAACTGTGTACCTACTCCCTGAGACTCAAACAGTATTCTTTCATTCAGCCCAGGCAGAGACATTAAAAGGGAAACATGCATCCTATAATCAGAGAGCAGAATTGCCATCACCCAGATTACACCTGGCTTTTCTTTTGTCTTCTGTTTCAATTGCCATTTTCCATCTCAGCAGGATCTATACTTCTAGAGATATTTCCTGAGAAGGTGAAAGTCATTTTATTTGGACTGTGTCTTATATACACATCACAAGGATAGCTGTATCTAGAACAGCAAATATTTATGGGATTGTAACTTTTTGTAGGCACTAAAAGTACAAGTGTAGTTCTTTTTAACCTTCTTAGTTTGAACCCAACTATTTCTTCACTTTGAACATGAAGATCAGACATTATAGAATGGGACAAATAGCAGTTGAAGCCAAGGGACTAGAGAGAGGGAAGACTGGAAATGTTTTGAGCTAGCTCATAAGTTGGGAAGCAGGTTAGGTGATCCCACCTGAGGGTTTCCTATGGAGATTGGGGGTTCAGCATGGGGCAGTAGCACTGGGAATGAACAGAGAGATTCAGTGATAAAATTTGTTTGTGGGAAAGGCAGTATGTGCAGAGAAGAAACAATTACCAGAATTTCCTTAGCATAAATTCAGTCTTGGTTCACACACACACACACACACAAATAGGATAGACTTCTTACTAAAATATTAGTTGTAATTGTTGATAATAGTTCATTAGGGAGTGAGCAAGTGGTAGGTGCAGGTAAAAGACGCATAGGTAAGGGTCATTTTGCTCTGAGAAAGCCTGACCCTGTTAATTGGATATATTAGACATGAGCTTTCATCTTATGAAAGGCCTTTTCACTGTATGAAAGGATTCATCAAATGTTTCTTCTCTGTAATTATCACTTAGGGCATTTTCAATGTTTGACTTACAGCTCATCAGGAATTTATTGTTCCATAAAAAAAGCCATACTCATATTCCAGGTGGAAACACTGTAGCCACTGAGGCCAGGCTATGCTGTGATAAAGTTTGAAATGTTCAACTCCAAAGGAAACATCTGAAGTTTTGCAAGACAAGCCAGAGCTCAGTCTGATTAAAAATGTTGGAGCAGAGCCATAAGGCTTCTCACTCTTTTCTGGAGCTCTACCATATTGTTGAGAGCTCCTAAGGAAAATGGAATAAGCAAAGATGAACTGCATCATTCTGTAAAGCACAGTGAAAAAATTTAACTGCTACCTAAACAGAGAGTGCACACTGGTATACCATGCCCCCCCAAAAGATTTTATTGTTCTATATAATATTTCCAAAAAGTGAATACTAATATTTAAAAACCAAAAGATTGCATACCTAGTCTTTCAACTTAACTTGAAAATTCAGAAATTCTCTTATCCCTGGGTTTACATTTCAGCAAGCATGGCAATAATCTCCTAGAAAAGAGTAGTGACTACCCCTTTAAGATGAGACATGTTTTCTCTAGTCTGTGTTTTTTCTTTTTCCCCTAATATGCAGCCTTTAAAAAAAAAAAAAAAAATTCACTATCTGCCTGGCCCCTGAGGTATTTAAGTTTTCAACCCCCAATCTGGAAAATGAATTTCTTTAAAAAGAGAAATGCATTTAGATAGCCCAGGGCAGAGACTAGTCAAGAGAAAATCACAGATAAATCCTCTTTTTACCAATCCCTGTTATCTATCTCCACCCTATTGCTTTGGCCCGCTAGGAGGAGCATTTTCACCCAACAAATATTTTTGAGCACCTACTATGTTCTATGCCCTAGGGATACAGCAGTAAATAAGGTAGGAAAAGTCCCTGTTCTCATGAAGTTTATATTGTAGTGAGGCGGGGGAGATAAAAAAATAAATACCCCATCCCCCAACCCACTTCCATGATGGGCATTAAGAAGGGTACATGATGTGATGAGAACTGGGTGTTATACGCAACTGATTAATCATTGAACACTTCATCAGAAACTAATGATGTAGTATATGTTGGCTAATTGGATTTAAATAAATAAAAAAAGAAGAAAATAAATATGTAATAAGATATCAAATAGTAATAAATACAATAAACAGAAATAAAGCCAAGCAAGAGAAAAAAAAAAAAAAGTGATGGGTAGTTCATCAGTGAATGATTAGATCAAGAAAATACGTCATACATACATATAATCGAATATTATTTCACTTTGAAAAAGAAGGAAATCCTGTCATTTACTAAAACATGGATGAAACTAGAGGGCATTATGCTAAGTAAAGTAAGCCATAGAGAGAAAGGCAAATATTATACTGCATGGTATCACTTATATGTTTATCTTTATCTAAAAAAAAAAAACCCTGAAGTCATAGAAAAAGAGAGTAGGAAAATGGCTGTCAAGGGCTGGGAGAAAATAGGGAGAAATTGGTAAAAGGGTGCAACCTTTCAGTTGTAAGATGAATAAGATCTGAGAATCTAATGTATAACATGGTGACTGTAGTTGATAACATTGTATTGTATAATTGAAATTTGCTAAGAGGGCAGAATTTACATGTTCTCACCAAAAAAAAAAAAAAAAAAAGAAGAAGAAGAGGAAGAGGAAGAAGAATTAGAAGAAGAAGAAGAAGAAGAAGAAGAAGAAGAAGAAGAAGAAGAA